>NW_019154110.1:24459176-24637674 GCF_002288905.1 Enhydra lutris kenyoni
AGAGAGAGAGAGAGGGAGAAGCAGGCTCCCTGCTGAGCAGAGAGCCCAATGTGGGGGATCCCAGGACACTGAGGTCATGACCTGAGCCAAAGGCAGAGGCTTAACCCACGGAGCCAGCCAGGCGCCCCATTAACTCACCCTTTTTAATAGCTATATGATTAACTTCTTTAAATCATAGCTTCCTAATCTGTAAAATGGAATAATAATGAGATCATGGAAATGATTCAAAGATTGAATGAGGGAACGGACATAAAGTGCTTAGCACTATTGGCATCAAAAGCACATGGATGACAGACCATTATTTGAAACCAGCGCTGTCCAACAGAAATAGAATGTCACACTTATAGGTCATGTAGAATTTTCTAGTAGCTACATTAGGGGAGTGAAATTAATTTTAATAATTTATCTAACCCAACACATCCAAAATACTATAATTTCGACATGTCATCAATATCAAAATTATTATTATTTTTTAAAGATATTATTTATTTATTTGACAGAGAGAGATCACAAGCAGGCAGAGAGGCAGGCAGAGAGAGAGGAGGAAGCAGGCTCCCCGCTGAGCAGAAAGCCCGATGCGGGGCTCGATCCCAGGACTCCAAGATCATGACCCGAGCCGAAGGCAGCGGCTTAACCCACTGAGCCACCCAGGTGCCCCGATCAATATCAAAATTATTAATGAGTTATATTTACAGTCATTTTTCCAGTATTATATTTTTTTAAAAGATTTTATTTCTTTATTTGACCCACAGAGAAAGATCACAAGTAGGCAGAGAGGCAGGCGGTGGCGTGGTGGGAGAGGGGAAGCAGGCTCCCCGCTGAGCAGAGAGCCCGATGCGGGACTCGATCCCAGGGCCCTGAGATCACAACCCTAGCCGAAGGCAGAGGCTCAACCCACTGAGCCACCCAGGCGCCCTCCAGTATTAAAATCCAGGGTGCCTGGGTGGCTCAGTGGGTTAAAGCCTCTGCCTTTGGCTCAGGCCATGATCCCAGGGTCCTGGGATCAAGTCCTACATCGGGCTCTCTGCTCAGCGGGGAGCCTGCTTCCTCCTCTCTCTCTCTGCCTACTTGTGATCTCTGTCAAATAAATAAATAAAATCTAAAAAAAAATTTTTTTTTTAATCCAGAGTTATGTTACACTTACAAGCACCTCCCAGTGGGGACCAGCTCTGTCTTAAGCACTCAGACTGAAGAGGACAGCCCAAAATCTTCTACCTCGGCTCTCCTTCGAGCTAGGGTAACTGTCTGAGAGTTTAGTCTGCTTACCAATTTAGGCCTTAAATGCCGACTAGACCCTCTCGTCCCCTGTTTCATTCCATCTCATCTTTCTCACAGACATTGCCCTAATACCATAGATACAACCAGCTCTGATTTTCTGTGTTTCCACAGCTCTTGCTTGGCAGGGCTCGGGGTAAGTTGCCCAGGAAGTGAATTTTGATTGACAGCCTTGAGAATCCAACCATGAGTAAAAGTGATGGCCTTCCTTCTTATCTTGTGGTTGAAATGCCTGTGAGATGCTTAGTCCCACGGGATCATAAAAGATTTTGCTCCATCAGCTTAGCTGTCCTTGCCATGTGGGACATGTGGGAGGGCTACTGCAGTGTTCTGGTCAGACAGAGGCAGTGGGGCCAGGGAAAACCATTGGGGCTCAGAGTTTTATCCATTATCCTTACAACGAGATGCTAGTTTCTGAGGAGGGAGAAGAAGTCAAGCTGAGGACAAACGAGGTTGGCACTGGACAGCCTCCCCTAACCCCCACTCCGGGTGGGATCTGTGTGATTAACTTCCAACTCTCTTAATGTTAATGCGTGGCTAGAGGGAAAAACAAACTTAGTCTGATGATAGCCATACCTCCAATATCCTGAGGGTCTTCTTGGGCAGAAGAAAATCCTTGCGAAGTGTGGCTCAATCAGTTAAGGGGTTAAGCATCTGCTTTTGGCAGCTCAGGTCATGATCCCAGGAGTCCCCCCAACCCGTGCTCAGTGGGGAGTCTGCTTCTCCCTCTGCCCCTCACCCACTCTTGTGGGCTCTCTCTCTCTCTCTCTCAAATAAATATATAAAATCTTAAAAAAAAAAAAAAAGCTGGGAATGCGAGCTGGTGTAGCCACTGTGGAAAACAGTATGGAGGTTCCTCAAAAAAGTTGAAAATAGAGCTACCCTATGACCCGGCAATTCCATTACTGGGCATTTACCCCAAAGATACAAATGTGGGGAACTGAAGGGGCAACTGCACCCCAGTGTCCATTGACAGAGGAATGGATAAAGAACATGAAGTCTATACATTCAATGGAATATTACACAGCCACCAAAAAGATGAATCTTGCCCTTTGCAGCAATGTGGATGGAGCTAGAGGTATTACGCTGAGCAAAATAAGTCAATCAGAGAAAGATATCATATGATTTCACTGATACATGGGATTTGGGAAACAAGGCAGAGGATCATAGGGGAAAGAAGGGAAAAATGAAACAAGACAAAACCAGAGGGGTGCCTCGGTGGCTCAGTGGGTTAAAACCTCTGCCTTCAGCTCAGGTCATTATCCCAGGGTCCTGGGATTAAGCTCTGCATCGGGCTCTCTGCTCAGCAGGGAGCCTGCTTCCTCCTCTCTCTCTCTCTCTCTCTCTCTCTCTCTCTACATACAAACTCTCTCAAAAAAAAAAATAAAAAACAATTTCTTAAAAAAAAAAAAAAAAAAAAGACAAAACCAGACGGGGAGACAAACCATTAGAGACTCTTAATCTCAGGAAACAAACTGAGGTTTCTGGAGCAGAAGGGGGTGGGAGAGATGGGGTGGCTGGGTGATGGACACTGTGGGGGCTGTGCATTGTGGTGAGCGCTGTGTATTGTATAAGACTGATGAATCACAGACCTGTACCCCTGAAACAAATAATATATTATATGCTAATAATAAAAAAAAGAAAAAAAAACCAAACAACAACAAATCTAGCACATTGAAAGTAAAAAAAAAAAGAAAAAGAAAAAGAAAAGATAAAAAGTAAGTCCTTTTGGACATCTTCCTTTTTCCTTACCTCTCCCAACCCCAGAATATATAACCAGCCATTCCGCAGCTCTGGTGCAGCTTCTTTTCCTGCCCAAGGTGTCCTGGGCATGTCCCCATGCTTTCATAAGATTACCTTTTTGCACCAAAGACATCTCAAGGATTCTTTCTTGGCAGGGGGTTGGTGGGGGGCGTTCCAGACCTTGCCTGCCTCCATCAGTTTCAAGCCTGGCAACCAGGAAGCACTCTGAAACTCAAATCATCCCTGAGATACTGAGACAAGGGTTTTGCAAGCTAAGATCGGTCAGTAAGAAGCATGGTTTCTTGCACAGCAGCATCCTGCTGGGGCTGGGGGAAGGACAGTCCTGTGTCCCGAAGGTCCCCAATGGTGTGAGCCTTGCCTTTGAGACCTGAATGTGTACAAATGTTCTGGAAGCTGTAAAGCCCTCCACAAGGGATCCTTTTATTCTGAAGGAGAGTCAAGGCGGGAAAGAAGCCCCGTGCGGGCCCAATGGAGGAGGCGCTTTGTTTCACGGGGGTGTAGGAAGTACGAGTGGCCGTGGCTGGGAACCCCGAGCCCATTCAGGTTCCTGCAATCTATGGGGTAGATCAGATCTATGTCAGATCTATGGAGTAGCCTGAAAAGAAGGAACTCAGACGGAATAACAGAAACCACCCCTGTGGTGGATACTTCTTTAACTATCAGACCCAAGTAGCAGAATGGGGAGAAAGCCTAGAGAAGGGCCCGTGGGCCTCAATGCTCCTCTGAGGTCTCAAGGGTAGTTCCTTCCCCAAAGGGCCTTTTTGGGAAATCATCTCTAACAAAGGAAGGGAGAAATTCTTTTGTAGCCTTTCGGTGCCTGATTCTAATCCACCCTGGGCCGTGATCCCACCCCACCCACGCCCCCACAGTGTTTATATCTCAGAAAGTGATTTTCCCCAGAAACTGAGAATCTGAATGATGAAGACCAGGCTGGGAAGGAATTCGTTCCAGAAATGCTCCCAGTGCCTCTGGCACTTTGCTCTGCATTTCTTCATTTTGTGTCCTTTCTTTGTGCTGGGGGCTGACTGTGAGTCATCTATTTGGGTGCCTGAGCCCTGCAAGCTCATTTGTGCTTTTATGCCAAATCACCAGAAACCGGCAGACCCAGCCCTGGGGCGGGCAATGAGTGAGAATTGCTTCCCTGTCTAAAGATCCATTGTCCTGCTTCTGGAAGCTGCCGGAACATCAACCTTCTCCCCTGAAGGAGAGGAAGCCGGCCAAGGGAGAAATGAGGATTCTAAATTTGGGTCTTTTGGTTATTCTGTGAGCCTACAGATAGGCGGTCCCCTCCTTAGCTGGGCTTGAAGGTTATCCCACTCTCCCCCTGGGGTCTGCTAACCTGCAGCCCACCTGAACCCAAGGCTTGCAAGGGAGCCACAGCTGGACTTTTCTTGGCTTTATGTGCCTTTGAAAGAAAATGAAGGCTTTTCACCTTATTCCTTTCCATCAAAATACCTGTGAGAGTGATTTCTCGGGTAAGGAAGAGAAGGGTTTCTGTTTGGGTTAAGAAGCATGTCTCTTCTACATTCGCCCTTTCTACAAATAGGCAAAATGCCTATGGAGTGCCAGACCTCAATGTTGGGGCTTTATTAGTTTAATCTGTTTTTTTTTTTTTAATTCCAATGTCATTAAAATACAGTGTTATATTATTTTCAGGTGTACGATATAGTGATTCAACAACTCTATATATTACGGTAAGTACACTCATAAACCCCATCACCTGTTTCACCCATCCCCCAACCCCCCTCCCCTCCGATAACTATCAGTTTGTTCTCCACTGTTAAGAGTCTGTTTCTTAGGTGCCCGGGTGGCTCAGTGGGTTAAGCCTTTGCCTTTGGCTCAGGTCATGATCTCAGGGTCCTAGTGATCCGGCTCGCTGCTCAGCAGGGAGCCTGCTTCCCCCCCCTCCCTCCGCCAGCCTCTCTGCCTACTTGTGATCTCTTTGTCAAAAATAAATAAATAAAATTTAAAAAAAGAGTCTGTTTTTTGGTTTCTTTTTTCCTTTGTTCGTTTGTTTCCATCCTTAAATTCCACACGTGAGTGAAATCATGTGTTATTTGTCATTCTTTGCCTCATTTTGCTTAGCATTATACCTTCTAGATCCATCCATATTGTTGCAAATGGCAAGATTTCATTCTTTTTTTATGGCTGAGTAATATTCCATTGTGTATACACACTACATCTTCTTTATCCACTCATCTATTGAGGAATATTTGGATTGCTTCCATGGTTTGGCTATTGTAAATAAAGCTGCCATAAACATAGGAGGTGCATATCTTTTCGAATTAGTATTTTTCTATTTTTGGGGTAAATACCCAGTGGTAGAATTACTGAATCGTAGGGTAGTTCTATTTTTAATTTTTTGAGGAACCGCCATCCTGTTTTCCATACTGACTGCACCAATTTGCATTCTCGCCAACAGTGTGTGAGGGTTCCTTTTGGTCTATATCCTTGCCAACACTTATTATTTCTTGTGTTTTTTATTTTAGCCATAGTGTAAGGTGACACTTCATTGTGATTTTTTTTTTAAAGATTTTATTTATTAATTTGACAGCAATCACAAGTAGGCAGAGAGGCAGGCAGAGAGAGAGAGAGAAGGAAGCAGGCTCCCTGCTGAGCAGAGAGCCCGATGCGGGTCTTGATCCCAGGACCCTGGAATCACGACCTGAGCCGAAGGCAGAGGCTTTAACCCATTGAGCCACCCAGGCGCCCCTTCATTGTGATTTTGATATACGTTTCCCTGATGACGAGTGATGTTGAGCACCTTTTCATGTGTCCGTTGGCAATCCGTGTGTCTTCAGAGAAATGTCTCTTCATGTCTTCTGTCCATTTTTTAATTGGATTATTTTTGGGTTTTTTGGTGTTGAGTTGTACAAGTTCTTTATATATTTTGGGTACTAACATTTTGTCAGATATGTCTTTTACAAATATCTTCTCCCATTCAGTGTCTTTTTGTTTTATTGATTGTTTCTTTTGCTGTGCAGAAGCTTTTTATTTTGATGTAGTCCCAACAGTTTATTTTTGCTGTTATTTCCCTTTCTTTAGGAGACATATCTAGAAATTGCTGCTATGGTCAGTGTCAGAGACATCATCGCTTATGTCCTCTTTAAGGATTTTTATGGTTTCAAGCCTCACATTTAGGTCTTTAATCCATTTTGAGTTTAATTTTTGTGTGTGCATATGGTATAAGAAAGGGGTCTAGTTTCATTCTTCTGCCTGTGACTGTCTGGTTTTCCCAACACCCATTTGTTGAAGAGACTGTCTTTTTCCCATTGTATATTCTTGCCTCCTTTGTTGAAGATTAATTGACCATATAATCGTGGGTTTATTTCTGGGCTCTCTGTTCTGTTCCATTGATCTATGTGTCTGTTTCTGTGCCAGGACCACGCTGTTTTGATTACTGCAACTTTGTAGTAGATCTTGATATCTGGGATTGTGATACCTCCAGTTTTATTTAGAGTAATCTGTTTTTAATTTAGGTTTAACGGGAACTAGAAAGATAAACTCAGTGCCTCAACTGATCTCTTACAAAACAGTCAGACTTGGGTATTGAACCCTTCAAAATTAATCACCGAGGGAAGTTGTCAGGGGTTGATTTCTGCAGGCTGAATCCTACAATATCCCTTTCTCATATTCTTTCTTTTCCCCCCTAAAGAACATGAAAATAAGTCTTTTGAAGATAAATATAGAAAGCTAAGAATGGAGAGGGAGGAAAATTAGTTTCAGTGCCTGTTTTGGTCAGAGTCACGAGAGCCACCCCGTTGCAAGGATGTCTGTCAACGTCTATCCCCATCCTGGGGGAAGTGGGAGGCTTTCGGAGAGGAATATGCTGTCTGCTGAACAGGTTGCCAGCAGAGCGCCTCCTTCTGGTGAAAACCATACCCAAACATAAAGGCAGCAGAAAGTGCCAGAAAATCCCATCCCCTGGCCGCCACTCTCCCCACCCCGCCGCCACCGCCCATAATAAGTCCCGCTGTGGTTAGCAATTAACAAGTAAAATTTAGCAAGAAAAAAAGAAGCCAAGGTCTTCCGCAGCGTGAGGTTTGTCTCCAAATGCTGGAATGTTTAACCTTCACAAAAGCCTGGTGAAGCAGGTGCTACTATTTTCTTTCTTCCTTTCTTTCTTTTTTTTTTTTTTTTAAGATTTATTTATTTGAGGGAGATAGAGTGCAGTGTGCAAGTGGGGGAAGAGGCAGAGGGAGAGGGAGAGAGACTCTCAAGCAGACTCCCCACTGAGCAGAGAACCCGACATAGGGCTCGATCCCACGACCCTGAGATCATGACCTGAGCCAAAATCAAGAGTCACACACCTAACCACCTGAGCCACCCAGGTGCTGCCAGGTGCTACTCTTTCTACCACTTTCTTTTAACTAATGCTGCAGGCAAGCAAGGACATCGAGTCATTGTGTAAGGTCACAGAGGTGACATATGGCATCACCAGTGTTCAGCTCGGACTCGATAACATCAGAGCCCTTGGGCTTACCCACCACAGGTGTTAGCCCTGAGAACCAGCAGCCTGCGGGCTCTCGGGCTTTCTGTGTGGTTGTGGGCAAGTCGTTCCTGGCCTGCCTGGCTTTCACGGGCCTCGGTTTGTCCCTCTGTAAAACGAAGGGATTGGGGAAGTGGACAAAGCCATTCTTGTACCCTGGGCTCACCTAGACAAGAACACATTGGGTAACAGCCTCCAAGATGTGTGGCTCAAAGGGTGGCAGGAGCACCCCAAGAGGGTTCGTTTCTAGAGGGCTAACATCTAGTGAACTAGGGGTCAGTCACTCCATCTGTGGGGCCTTAGAAATTGAACAAATTCCCTCATGTGCTTTGCACCTCAGTGGCTGCCTTGTAAGGGAGAGCTAACCACAGACCCGCCTCACAGGAGACAACCCAAATAAATCTTGTGACACACCGCCTGGCACCTAGTCAGCACTTAGTAAACGTGAGCTGCTACCTGCCCCCTCGTCATCTCAGAGGATGAAAGTAAATAGATCAGGGCTTTTGTAAGAAAGTCTGGCTAATTACCAGTTTTGTTAGTTTTGGTTCCTCCTTCACCACGAAGAGGGCTGAGTGCTCATCTCTGGAGGCAGGAGGAAGAGCAAAGTCAGCTGGGCAGATGTGGCTCAGTCCGTAGAGGCCTTGCGGGAGAAGAGCCCCAAGGAACAGAGAGGGGTGTGGGCAGCTTGAGAGAGGGGGCACCGTGGGCCCTGCCCTAAAGGGCAGGCTGCCTTTTAGGCCTTGAGGAGAGGCTCTGGAAATGACTTCCGGTTCCTTGGGAAAGGGGGGGTGTCAAGGCAAAGAGCTCTCCATTCGGCACTTGACTGACCACATCTGAGTTAGTTGAGAGCTACCTGTTTGTGAATTCAAAATGGGATCTAAACTGAGGGAACTGTGAGGTGGGTCAGTGGAAGAGAGAGGGGACTTGTTACTTCTGGAGGATTTTCAGCCTTTCCTCAGCTGGACACAGGGAGCCTTATATTATACCTTTTGGACCCTTGATCTGAAGAAAAAACCTTTGAAGAGGACCAACTGAAGCCAGAAGGGGAGGTTGGATTGTATGACTGGGAGTGTATATGCTGAAATATTATTGGCCTGCATTCGGATAGTTCCTTTTCGGTGCTTTTAACTTTGTGGAAAACTGTGGGCATGATTTACCTGTCTCTAGGGACCAAATGTAAAAATGTCTTACGAACATCAGAAACCTCGCCCCCCAAAGACTGTCTCTTTGGTTTCAGCGGTTCAAGTGAGGATTCCCCCTTCCCATTTCCCTGCTCTCCAGCCCCATCATGGCAAATGAAGTCATCAGTTGTCCTCCATTCAAGAAGGAGACTAGCACAGAGGCCTGGGCTTCGGTTCTGTAAAGCTTTGTGGAGAATGCTTTCAAATCTTCATGTGAGGGGGTCCCCGAGTTGGGGAGGCGGGAGCCAGAGGAGCGGGGGGAGGCAGGAACAATTAGGACATTTTTAAGCTCTTGGGACTGTGTAAATAAATACCTGATAAGCTCACAGTTTCAGGATCCAAGAACGAGGATCTGAAGTCATCGTTGTGTGTCTTTGTGAGCCTCTCTACAGGCCTGGGAGGACTCTGTGACTCCACAGTCCGTTTTGGGTCTAACTCTGGTCAGGCGGTTCTGGCGCCGCCTGGTGGTCCCCAGGGAACAACCTCAGCTGGGAATCCAAAGCTCTGGTTTTGGAGATTGTCTAGGCGACTTACTAGCCATGTGACCTTGGACAAGTCACTTGATGGTGCCTGATGCGTGGTAGGTGCTTCACGAGTATGGATCAAATTAAGAAATAAACAAGTAAACCACCTGTTTGAACCTCAGTTTCCTTATCTGGGAAATGGGGGAATAACACCTCCCCAATAGGTTACACTCATGTAAGTAAACTTGCCTCCTAGAAGTGCTTCCCAGACTTTCTTGGGCTTCCCATGAGTTACCTGGGGAGCTCCTCAAGCACAGATTCTGGGTCGAATGGGCCTAACTTCTGCATTTTCTGCTAATCCTTCGGGGATGGTGATCCAGACCACACTTGGAGTAGCTACGTCCAAGACCCTAAAGTCCTTGAAATTATTAACCTTATCTTTCCAGCCCGTGGAATCTGGACAGACTCCAAGGCTAGACTAACCAGTTGATCCAGGGTGCCCATCCTGGAGGGGTTTCCTGGGACGTAGGACCCTCAGTGTTCAAACCAAGAAAGTTCTAGGCAGACTAGAAAAGTTCGTAACCCCGTCAGGATAATGGACAGGAAAGGGTTGAGCTGCTGTGTGAACTGGGGGAAGAATAAAAAAAGCAGGTGAGGCCGTTAGCTAAGGAGAGGGGCATCTTCACACCCAGAGAAGTTGGGTGACTTGGCCCACATCACACAGCTTCTCGGCGATAGGGCTTCTACTGCTCCTGGCTTCTAAGCAGTTAGGCACCTCGGCACTTTCTGCACTAGTCTTTGCTGCCTTCTGCAACACATTCCTCCTCACTCGGCAAACACAGTGTGTTTATTTATAAATCAGCTTCTTTGGAACCTAAAATTTGGCGCAGCTGATTTTGGCTGTGAGGGGTTCAAATTTTTCCTCTCTTCGTTTTGGTCTGCTTTGTTTCGTGTTTTGTGAACGAAAAGCGCAAAGTAGTAAAAGCACAATGAGGCCACTAGAGTGGTTTGACTGCGAAGCCTCCAGAAATGTGGCAGCCTCATTGTATGCAGATGGATTTTGTGTTTCTAGATGGTAGATTGGAAACCCATGAGGTTTACTTCCAGGGATTTACAAACTTCAAATAAATAAAGAGCTGGGATCTCTTTCCAGGCTGTTTCTCCTGGAGGCAAGATGGGAGGTTGGGAGAAGCAGCCAGGATGGGCAGGTTGCTGGAGGCTGCTCCTAGGCTCCTTAGTCCAGTTCC
The DNA here is from genome assembly GCF_002288905.1 of Enhydra lutris kenyoni. NCBI lineage: Eukaryota > Metazoa > Chordata > Mammalia > Carnivora > Mustelidae > Enhydra > Enhydra lutris. The sequence continues at coordinate 24,469,597 of NW_019154110.1, forward strand.
TAAGAGGAGATGCTAGTCATCGGGCCAAGGCAGGAGCTGCAATTTGCAGAATGAACTCGGAGTTCCTTTTTTTTTCCCCCACTCAGGATTCTTGGCATTTTATTTTGCACACTGCAGAAGTCTTAGAAGAAAGTGGCTTTTTTTTTCTAAGATTTTATTTATTTGTCAGAGAGAGAATGAGAGGGCACAAGCAGGGGAAGTGGCAGGCAAAAGGAGAAGCAGCCTCCCTGCTGAGCAAGGAGCCTGATGTAGGGCTCGATCCCGGGACCCTGGGATCATGACCTGAGCCAAAGGCAGCCGCTTAACCAACTGAGCCACCCACCCAGGACTCCCAAAGTTGCTTTTTATTATTAACACTGAGTATAAGTTCAGGTTTTTGTTGAGAGGTGGAGTGGGGGGAAAAGGGGGTGTAGACAGAGACAGAGAGAGAGAGAACAGAGAGGTTGGCTTCATTTTCTCTGACTCTACCTGGAGTGGATTCCCGAGGCCACAGAGTCTGTGGGCAGCTCCCGATCAGTGCTCTGTGCAAATCTGTCATCCTTTCCAGGACCGGAAGAAGGGAGTCTTAGCCTTGTCCACAATCACATGAGTGTTCAGCCCTTTCAAAACAGTGAGGTTGGGGCGCCTGGGTGGCTCAGTGAGTTAAAGCCTCTGCCTTCGGCTCAGGTCATGATCTCAGGGTCCTGGAATCGAGCCCCGCGTCGGGCTCTCTGCTGAGCGGGGAGCCTGCTTCCCCCTCTCTCTGCCTGCCTCTCTGCCTACTTGTGATCTCTGCCTGTCAAATAAATAAATAAAATCTTTAAAAAAACAAAACAAAACAAAACAAACGGTGAGGTTGGCTGGCAGCTTTTGCCACTGCCTTAAACCTGAGGACGGCATCAGCTTCCTCTGATGTTTTTGGCAATACGATGCACACGTGTGTGCACATATGTGTGTGCACACCTACATGTGCATATACACATGGGGATACTGTGCACAGGGGAGTCCTGATAAAACACACAAACTGAAAAATTTGCTTTCTGTGGTCCACAGAGAACATGGAACAGTGACCAAAGGACACTCTCCACCTCGGCTCTAGGCTGAGACCCGAAAAGTGGCCTCCAGCATCGCAGGTCTGCTGGGGGGAGCGGGTGGTACCTGATTCTGGTGGGAGGGAGATGGCCAGTCACGTGAGCTCGGAAACCCCTTCTGCATTCCTGGAGTCGGGGTTGATGGGTGGGCTCATATGTCCATGTTCTAGAATCAGAAACCCTGAGACCTCACAGGACACGTCCACGCCCCTGGGTCAGCAGATGAGAGGAGCACAGGAGGTGCTCTCAGCCTGACCCCGGGCCCCCCTCATGTCTGGCCTCTGTGTTCCTCGTTCCTCTTCTTTCCCTCATGCTGGCTCTTTTAAGAGTTCTGGTATAAAGCAGAGCTTCCCTGAGAAGTTCTCACTTCTGAGTGCAACACAGACAGCCTCCAGAGCCCTGTTTCACAGGCTTGAAGTTTCCCGTCGCAGTGGTGAACTTTCATGAATCCCACCCTCCCACCCAGCAACGAGATCACTGTGAGGACACACAAAGGTCCCGTGTGGGAAAGGTACTGCCAGTCACCTGCTTTCCCTGGAGACTGTGCATGCTGGTGGGGCGGAAGGTCCTGGGCGGCTGCAAGCCCTCTCGGGTTGACTGTACACATATGTGCGACATGACTTGGCCTTGCTGGACTGTCAGCCAGGCGTGGAAGGTTGACCGCAAGACCCCTGTGTCTTCTTCTGGTCCCTCATTCCCCAAGTGAGCCTCTCTCTCTACCTACCCGGCGAGCCTGCTCTAAATGTTGGAGTAGAATTCCTGCATCTGGGAGACCCTTCTCTTGTCCCCAGTCCTAAGTGTAGCTGGAACCAGGGTTAACTCCGTGAGATGCCAGGCTCTGTATGTGTTTTGGCTCGAGAAGTCCAAAGACTTAATATCCAGTGACACATCTTTAGCTCTTTTTGCTGTAAACAGGCCGTCTCTGCCCTCACCACTGTCCTTGATGGGGTCAGTCAGGCTCACTCTGACCTGGCAGAGGAATCTCGAGCTTTTTCCAGCTGCAGAGGTTACGGCAAAGGCCTCACACCTACCTACCTTCCTTTCTTCCTTCCTTCCTCCCTTCCAGATTTTATTCATTTATTTATTTAAGAGAGAGCACAAGCAGGAGGAGGGGCAGAGGGAGAGGGAGATGCAGACTCCCCACTGACCAGGGAGCCTTTGGTGGGGCTTGATCCCGGGACTCCAGGATCATGACCTGAGCCACCCAGGTGCACCCCCCCCACCACACCTTTCTTCCCTCTCAATGCTCTTTCCCTTCAGGATTCCAGAGCAGGGGGACAGAGCTCCCCCTGGGAAGAGGCTTGCTGGAGTTTAGGAGTGGGGCAAATGGTGCTGTGCCCTGCATTTGGCCACAACAGGAACTGCCCCACTGGCCAGTTTCGACCCATAGAGGTCACAGACGCTTTGCTAGTCAGGTAAGGGCAGAAATCACCCTCCTGCCGGCCGGGAGTGCTGGGAGCCCAGATCATTTCAGCGCCTGGCTGCTCTTCTCTCATTAAGACAGCTCGGTTATAGACCTTTCTGTCCTTCAGAAGCTTGGAAAGAACCCTCTTCTCTTGGCTGAGCTCTTTTCTGTGTCTCACATTCTGACCTTCCCCATAGCTCTTCCTTGTCTGGTTTATGAAAAAAATACACACACACACACACACACACACACACACACACACACACACAGCCGAGTTCCAGCATGTTTCCCACTCAGACTATCAATAGTGCCCTCACTGCCGATAAACCACGAAGCATCTGGAAAACCATGGGTCAAGTGTTTGGATGTGTCTGGTTATTTGCGGACTCCCTACCCGCCACCTCAGGAGGCCTGGTCCTTAAACTGACTTCTTTCTTTTGCAGTGTCTCCGGTGACATGCATAAAAGGGCGTGACTCAGTGGGGATTGATTAAACATTTATTTGCTGCTGATATTCTTTACTCTGAATGAGGTTGAGCTATAGATTTTAATTTTAAAATTCTCTTCAGAAGCAGCCCCAACTCATCCCTGGGACAGAGTTCCCTTAGAACCAGGTGAAGTTTGGGAGCCTAAAGGCTTTGTTCCAAAAGCTTCCAGCAGAGCTGGGCGGTTGGAAACGACTCTCCAGATCAAGGTTTTCCACAGAAAGTCCCTCCTTCCCACGCCAGCTTCCTCTGTTCCCATCCCTTCCCGCAGCTTTGCTCCTTGACAGAATTCAGCGGAAGTTCCCTGCGGAGTAAGTCTCTAGAAGTCCTCCTACCACCCTGTTTCTTCTCTTTAATGGCTATAAAAATCCAGCTCAGAGGAGGAAAGGTACTAGTCTGGTAGGCCCTGCCTTTGAAGGTACTTCCTGGCACTGACAGAAGGACAGGCCGCGAATACCAGGGACACGACACGTGCCGTCGGAGTCTGGAGCCCCACACCGAGATGCACCCGTGCCCGGTAGGGCTGACCAGGCCAAGGCTGGGCCTCCATTGGGGTAATAAATTCCATGAGGCGGCGGGTGGCACACACGCTCCATGTAAGACTGGTTCTCAGCAGAAAGGGTAACTCTAGGGAGTAAGGCCTAAAAATGCAACTCTCCCCCCACAAGTTCTTTCCTCTCCTGGCATTTGCTTTCCTCCAGTGAAGACATTGCCAGACAGAGCCGTCCCTGTGTTTAGCAGATGGCCGGAACGTCTTCAGACTTCCAGAGCTGCCGAGGCTGGGGCGATATACACTGAATCCATAGCCATGAGGACCAGCTCTGGAGTCTATGGACCCTGGGATGTGGCCCCAACCTAGAGCCTTGCTCTCTGTGTCCTGCCGAGGGGCGTTAGGTGCCTCAGGTGGGAAGGGCCGCTGGGGCAGGACCACCGGGGGCGACCTTCGAGAGACCCTCACATCAAAACAGGATGAGATTGGGTTGTTGTCCCTTAAACACCTCATGGGGTTGCTTTTCGGGCCCCTTGCCTCAGTATGTGGTGTGCGATGGGCAAACTGGGGCTCTGGCCCCGGAAGCCAGGGTCTCATCTCCATCTTCCCAGCCAGGGCAAGTTCAGAGGAAGCCAAGAAAAGTCACTTCACTGATTCGCTTCCACTGATCTTCTTTGGGGACCTGGGGTCTTCTTTCCTATCCTTCCAAGGGGAGGCCCGGTGCCCTCAGCACTGCTCAGCCTCCACGAAGCCCTCCTTCTCGTGGCCCGAGGGCTCGACCTCCGTGTAGGTGGAGTGGTTGGGGTGGTTGCGGAATCTCACTGCTGGCCAGTGGTGAGGTCTCCGCTGCGGGGTGGGGGCATGACGCAGAGTCAGTGGGCGTGCCCTCACCCACCTGGGACCCCCCCAACCTGCCCCTCCCCCACCAGGGACAGGGCTGAGCACAGAGACTCTCTTCTCAAGGGCACTGGGGGCCTCCTGTGAGCTAGGTGGAGTTCAACCCCCCGTCCAGAAGCCCCCCGACCCCCCAGTGGTGATCCTTCCACTGGTGGGAGCCTTGCTGCAAGCTGCCCCATCAGTGTTTGTGTGGCTGGGGATCTGCAGTTCCCCGGCGGTGATACCCAGGGAGGCTAAAACTTTAGGCTGACGGGTTAGGGCTTACAAAAAACAGGGGCTTCTAAACAAAGAGGAGGAGACCCCCTGCACCTCTGGGTGATCCTTGTCTGGGAGACCTACAAAGTCAGCCTGGCTGGACCACACGCAGAGTTGGGGAGGAGCAGAGAGCAGAGAACAGGGCCAGGAGCTCATGAGCCCTGTGGCCCAGGGAGAAGGGGGCTCTGGCTCTTCTGAATTCCGAGACATTCCAAACCCTAGCACCCTCAGTGAAAGTTCCCAGAGAGAGCAACTCATGATTACTATATCTTGTCGATTCTGACCTAAACACCCACACAGCAGGCAAAGAGGCAGAGATCTCTGTTCCACTATGGCTTAGAATAAGCAACCGGCCTAGAAATTGGGGGGTGAGAGACCACAAAGCATTAAAGACTGGCTGCACAGTCCCCAGTGATTTCTCTTGCTTTCCTCTGGGGGCTCTTCTGGTTTCACCAACAGGGGAGCGAAAGGCAGACGGACAGGAGGGGGGCAGCACTCCTGGGGGGGAATTAGGTGGGGGGGTGGTTAGGGACTCAAAGGATAGAGTCAAAGATGGTTCCTCAGGAAGGAACAGGAGCCGGGCAGGTTGGGGGGAGGGATGAGGCGGGGAGGGGCAGGTGCCCCACGGCTGGGGAAAGGCTGATGCAGAGGCAGACGGCGGAGCTGGGCCCAAATCCTACACTGACCTCGATGAAGAAGAGCGCGGCATTGGAGGTGGGGTGGCCGTTGATGTAAATCCCAGCCAGGACGATGGCTGCCACCAGGAGGACCGCTAGCACGATGCCCACGATGGTGCCTAGGTGCACGGGGGGGCCCTTGGTCTTGGGAGACAGGTTGTTCTGAAGGCCTGTGGAGAGACCGTTAGGGTAGGGAGTGGCTACCGGGGAACCAGGAAGGGAGGGCCAGGAAGTCCTAGGTCCTAGGTTATCAAAGAGAAGTTCTCTCCAACACCCATGCCACTTAAACGCTTTTCGAGAATTCTCATAGGTTATATGATGGTGAAGAGTTTTGGATCTGAATATTGCTCCCTGATTCAAATTCAAGTTCTATGGCTTATAAGCTGTGTGACCTCAGGCGAATTACATAACCTCTCGGTGCCTCACTTACCACTCTTGTAGAACAAGGATCATAATGATTACCTAATCATAATGATTATAACCCTAAGGGTTAAAACCAGATCATTCGCGTCAACTGCTGAAGACCAGGGCTGGGCTGGTGTCTCAGATGACCTCAGCTATTTTGATAACAAAATTACCATATTTTCACCTGTCACTCTCTGCTACCAGACTGTGGCCTTCTGGAGGGCAAGGACAGTGTCTTCTTATTCATCTCTGTGTCCTTAGCTCTTAGAAAAGATGGCGGGCCCCATGGTAGGAGCTCAATAAAAGAGTGAACCCAGTCCTCCGAGGGCTAATAAACCAGCAGGCAATCTCTGAGAACATTCTGAGCATTTGAAATACATCCCACGGGGAAGGCTGACTATTGCTATAGACTACCAAGCTGGAAGGTCATCTAGTCCAGCCCCTCTCTTGGATGGCTGGAAATACAGACAGGTGAAGTGATTTGCTCAAGGACAGAGTCAGCCAGCGGCTGACAAGCCTGTATTCCCATATTACCTGGGGTGGCTACTTGCCTCTTCTCCCTACCCTGCAGGGATGTGCAGATAATGGAGTAGAAAAGACTGATGAGCACATAAGCAAAAGAAATGCCAAATCCTTTCCTACAGGGGTCGTGGGTGGAAGAGGAATCAGCAGGAGGTGGGGACTTGAAACACACATTCCCATCATTGTCCTCCCCTTCCCTTCTCCTCTGCCCTGTCCCAGGGTGGGTGGGGATGTGGAGTTGGGGGGGGATCCAGTGCACTGTTAGTGCCCCCTACCTGCCAACAGGTGAGGTGACACACCCCCTGCTAGCCTTCCCGGACCTGGCAGTCAGCCTGCAGGGACCCTGGTGATCTGATAGTCAGGGTTTGGGCTGAAAAGCACGCGGTGCAGAGTGAGGGGAACGTGGTCCAGTCCCCACTCCTCACTCCCAGCCTACACTCACAATGCACACTCACACCCACCGCCCACAGAGCAGTCATGGCTTTGTCTCTGTGGGGAGACTGGATCACCATGTTGCATCAGTAGCCTCTCCCCACTGTGAGAACCCAAGATAACAATGTCGCTGCCCCTGGAGTTTGGAAGGCATTTCCAGTTCCCCCGTGTGGTGGTTGTCACAAGGGCCCAAGTTGACCCAGGGCCAAGAGCAGGGGAGGTGGGACATGTCATGTCACCAGATAGAGAATATCCTTGTACTTAATCTTGGGAAAAAAGGAGCCCAATTTCCGGGGCCCTGTAAAATGTGGGGTGGACAAGTTTTGTGTACCCTTTGCCCACGCAGGCAGGGAATCCAAGGCAACTCGATGTGGGAGCTGTGCTCCACCCCTCATTGACGGTGAGGCCCAGGGGGACAAGAGGGGCGGCCAACGGTGACAGGCCCCACACTGCCATGCCTTCTAGCTCAGCTCTTCCTTCCTCCTCTGGCTCTTTTCAGGGCAGTGAGTAGTCAAGACAGACCTCCGGGAGGTGTCTGGCTGATGAGAAATGTCTAGAGGTAGACACGTTCCTTCAGTCTAAGTGGGCCCAGGCCCAGGAGCCCAGTGGGAGGTCTGGGAAGCTCAGGCTGCTGTCACTCCCCTCCCCACCCACCTCGGAGCCAAAGCAAAGAGGCCAGGGGACTGCTGCACCCTCTTGAGGGGCGAGGGGTTTCTAAGAGGCTGTGGGTCTGATGGAGAGTGGCAGAAAGCTCTGTACTCACCCTCTCCTCCTGCATAGGGATTCAACTTGGTGTCATCTTCGAAGAGAAGGAGAGAAGGCGTCAGATCAGTGCAATCATTATGGTCTTGGTCACTTTAGGTCCAGATGGGATTTTTAGGGAGGTTTAGTCCCACCCCACATTTTTTTTTAAAGATTTTATTTATTTATTTGACAGAGATCACAAGGAGGCAGAGAGGCAGGCAGAGAGAGAAGGTGGAGGGAAGCAGGCTCCCTGCTGAGCACAGAGCCCGATGTGGGGCTCGATCCCAGGACCCTGGGATCACGACCTGAGCTGAAGGCAGAGGCTTAACCCACTGAGCCACCCAGGAACCCCCAACCCCACATTTTATGTGGGTTTTTTAAAAAAATTTTTTGAAGAGTTTATTTCTAAGTAATCTCTATACCCAATGTGGGGCTCAAACCCACAACCCTGAGATCAAGAGTCTCACGCTGTACCAATTGAGCCAGCCAGGTGCCCCAATCCTTCATTTTAAAGGCAAAGAAACTAAAGCACAGGGAGGGGAGGTGCCTTGCTTCAAGTCACACAGCAGTGTAATGGTGGAGGTCCACAAACAAACCAACTTTTCCTAGTCCCATGTTCATTGATTCAAGCAATATTTATTGGATGTTTACTGTGCAGTTGAGCCCTGGGAGTAGGCACTGGGGTTCAACATGGTCTCTGCCCTCAGCGAGTTAACAAGTCGGGGAGAGGGAGTGACAACTAAAACCCAGCGTAATGAAGCTCTGACTGGGGGCCTCACCCAGATAAAGTGTGTCAGGACGAAGAGGCAAGACATGGGTGGGGGGAAAGGATTCTAGACAGAGGAAAAAGCATGAGCAAAGGCCCCGAGTCAGCAAGGATTTGGCCAGTTGGGAATAAAAAGCAGGGCAGTATAGCTGGAGGGTGGAGAGGGTGTGAGTAGGGGGTGGTGAGAGATGAGGCTAGGGCACGGGAGGCTAGGAGGGGCTGAGGAGGGGCCTGTGTTCCAGGCGCAGATCTGCTTGAAGACCTCCCCCTCCTCACCTGCGCACAACTTGGAGGAAAGATGTCTACACTCAAGGTGTGTGTCCTGTGGCTTCCTAAATCAGTTCCTATGGTTGACCCTCCCTGTGGCTCTTCCCCACAGGTTGTGGCCACAGCAGCTTTTCTCCCACTCAGCCAAGGCTGGTTCCCAGCTGCCATCTTGCTGGGGGGCATGGAAGGCAAAATGGCTCCCTCATCAGTGGACTGCAGTAGAGTCCCAGGAAGACTCGCACAGTGAGGAAATGCGTGTGGTAGGTATTGAATGAGTGGTCATTTTTCTGAGTCAGTTGTCACTTTTTTTTTTTAAAGATTTAATTTATTTATTTGAGTGAGAAAGGGATAGAGAATGAGGGGTGGGGAGGGGCAGAGAGAGAGAGAGAGAGAGAGAAAGAAAAGCAGACTCCCTGCTGTGCAGGGAGCCTGTTGTGGGGCTCAATCCCAGGATCCGGACTGGAGATCATGACCTGAGCTGAAAGGTAGATGCTTAACCGACTGGGCCACCCAGGTGTCCCTGAGTTGTCTCCTCTTGCTGCTAGCGGTGTGTTCTGTTCTGCTCAGCTGCCCATCACATGAGCCCTTCTCTTGCACACGCTTATTCAGGGTGAGGGCCTGGCTCTCCTTGGAATGAAATGCACAGGTTTGTGGCCGCTGCTTGCCACCCAGAGGTCATTCTGGTTCTCTTTGGAGGAGCGCTCAATCGCAAAAAAAAAAACCAACGAAATCCAGCCCCCACACCTCCTATGCACCCAGCCCTCTCTGCTCCTGAGCTTGGCTGGTGCCAGAGGGGTCCCCGCACCGACCAGCTGCCCGCTCCCACTAACTTCTCTGCTCTCCGGCTCTGCCCTGGCAAGGTGGGTCCCTTTGGCTGTATCCCCTTCATTCCCATCTCCTTGTACCCTAAGATAGACCATGCAGGACAGACTCTAACTCCTGGACTGGATTACTCACTTCCTGTCTCTTCCTTATTCTTTTTCATTTAATTCATCTGAGAATAAATGCTCTCAAAACCTGCACTGCACCCCACTCCCTGTTAATCCTGGACCATCTTAGAATAATGGGAGCTACCCAATCTGCCTTGATGTTCACCCCTTTGCTATTTTTTCCAGCCCCTTAAATCCGCAAAGACCTTTTTTTTTCTTTTTTTTCAGCACTGGAATGCCTGTGTGGCTCAGTTGGTCAAGAATCTGCCTTCTGCTCAGGTCATGATCCCAGGGTCCTGGGAGGGAGTCCCCATCAGGATCCCTGCTCAGCGGGGAGTCGGCTTCTCCCTCTGCCTGCTGTTCCCCCTGCTTGTGTTCTCTATCTAACAAATAAATAAAATTTTTTTTTTTTTAAGGTGGTTTCTTTTTTTTTTTTTTCCCCAGCACCAAGAAAAGCAGTTGAGGGGCAAGATCTCCGCTTTTGAGCCGAATGAGACCTGACTCCACCTCTTCCTGCCTATGTGACCCTGGGCAAGTCACTGACCTCCCTAGACCTTGGTGTCTTCTCTGAGAAATGGAGATATAACAGAATCAGCGTGCAGGGTTGTCAGGAGGACCAAGTGAGTGTTGATGCCTGAACAACGTTAGCTCATGGTCAGGCCCCTCAGAATGTTAGCTCACAGGGTGCCTGGGTGGCTCAGTTGTTAAGTGACTGCCTTCAGCTCAGGTCATGATCCTGGGGTCCAGGGATCAACCCCTGTGTCGGGCTCCCTGCTTGGCGGGGAGTCTGTTTCTCCCTCGGACCCTCACCCTGCTTGTGTTGTTCTCTCTTTCAAATAAATAAATAAAATCTTTTAAAAAAAAAAATGTTAGCTCGCCTATTATTTGCTCCCTCCTCTAGGACTTCCTTCTGGCCAGACCCATGGGTCCATTCTCCAGTTCTTTAGGCTGCAGTGAGAAAGGCAGAGGGGCACCGTGGAAAGAACATTCCACCACTTCCTTTGCAGGTAACCCCGAGTAACCAACTTCGCCCCTACGGAGCCCGTTTCCATAGCTACCAAATGGGATGGTGGCTGAATAATGTTTTAAAACATTTGCCTTTTTCTCTTCTCCTTTCCTCTGTTGCATTTGCCCCTTTCAAGCAGGTACATGGCTCCATGGAGGCCGGACAAGCCCATGTCTTTCTGAGCCTGAGGGCAATAGGCTAACACCTGGCAGTGATGTATTAAAGAAGGATGAGAGAGGAAAATCCGGGAAGGGCCTGCACCGGGCTTCCCCTGATGCTATGTGGTACCTCTGGGTGGACAGACCTCTGGCAGCTTCAAGAACCCAGGCCTTGGGATGGCAGAAGTCCCTGAGGGGGGTGTGTGGGGGGCAGCTAGACCTTGGAGAGGTAGGGATGGAGCATCAGCATTCCTCCTGAACACAGGTGCCCCACTCTGACCCTCTGTCCACACCAGATCCCAGGGCCAGGAAGCCGGGCTGAGGGGCATCCCTCCTGCTGAGCACAGTTGGAGGAAAATCAGGCAGTCTTTCACTCACGTCTGAGTGTGTGGACTGAGTGTGTGGACAGCTACAAGGCTGCTAAGACCTCCCGGGTTCTGTGAGGACAGCTATTAAGATGACCTGAGGCGGAGCATATGACATTCCGGGCCCTGGGCTGGGACGTCTGTCTTCCCCTCGCCACAGCGAATCCATCCCACGTCCCGACGTGGGCCAGTGCCTGCCTCTGCCTCTCCCCAGGGGCCCTCCTCCATGAAAGTTGGGCCATTCCTCTTCCCTGAGACAATCCCTGTCAGGGATGGTTGCAGGGGCCCCAGGCCTTTCCCTCCCTGGGGCTTCTTCCCCCAGCCGCTCCCCACTCCTGGCTCAGGCCTTACCTTCTGTGGTGAGGCTGTCGATGAAGAGCGAGGAGGAAGTGGTGGTGAGGTCTCCGTCAAAGGGACTGAAGGAGCTGTTGGGGGAGGCCGAGTAGTGGCCTTCGTCCCGGAAGTCCTCACACGTCCTGCCCTCTGCCTGCAGGACAGACCCCGCACTGCTCTGCACAGAAGCCTCACTGCCCGCCGTGCAGAAAAGAGCCCTTACTTGGGAGGATGGAGGGGGACCCCTCGTCCCTCAGCGGCCAGAAACCTTCAGATGCCGGTGCACGGCTCAAGGGTAAGGGGGGCCCTGAGGGCACTTACACCTTCCACTTTATCCTGAAAGTGCCTGATCTATCTTACAAGGCAATTTAGCTGACTGCGGCTTCCGATCCTTCCTCGAGGAAGGAGCGGAGATGCCAATCTTACACAAATAAAGCAAATCCATACGTTCACCACAGCCAGCGCCCCAAGTGGGCTGCTGGACAAGATTTGTTTTCAGGTCATAGAAGGCTCCTCTGGCCTTACTAATAACAGAGGAGGTGGTGAGCGCACAGCCTGGGGCCTGGGGCCTTGGCACTTCTGTATCCCACCCGTTGCGCGGGGCAGGTCAAGTCATGAAATCTCTCTGTGCCTCAGTTTTCTGCTCTGAGCAGGTGGGGGGGACCAGCCCCCCGGCTCCTGCGCCTGTTCTGATGAAATCAGAGCAAGTGCGGGCAGTGTGCTGTGGAGGGCTCACATGGCAAGAAGGGATGGAGAGGACGAGGGAGAGGAAAAGGACGCCCAGATGAATGGATCTGTCTGGGTCGGGATAAGGTTTAAGAATAGGATGCTCTCCACCCAGAATCAAAGCGTAGAGCATTCTGGAAAACTCCAGCAACGAGAAGGAACCTGTATGGGATTCTAAAGGGGAGGTGCCCGGAACCATCCTCTTCCCTCCCAGAAAAGCCTGCCTCCAGAGAGCCCTCGAAAATCTCCCAAGTCTGGCCTCACTGGCTCAGGGCAGTCTGAGAGGCAAGGCCCGGATGGAGGGGAGAATTCCGCCAAAAGCCAAAGACACCTTGTGGAGAGCTCCTGGGGGACAGGCCTGCCAGGGCAGCCCGACCGTTTCCCACAAACTGGCTTGCTGAAGCTTCTCACCTCCTGGGCACAGCCGTAGGCCAGCCACTCCTGGCGGTAGCGGTCAAAACCACTGGAGCATCTGCAAGGGGATCAAAAGGTAAGAGGTGTGAAGGACTGACAGAGAAGCCCTCCCCCTCTTTCCCCCGGTCAGTAATAGCTCTCTGACGATAGTGAGGAGGGGGCTGACTTCCCAGGGCTGCGGTGATCAAGACCACGGGGCCGGTGCCCTCCTCAGCACCAGGCAGCTAGGGGATCAGCAGTCAGACCCCTCTTCCCCAATTACGCCAAAGGAAGGGAAGGTGTCTGTGTCATCTCTATCCTCCTTCAGACCCAGCTCCCCAGGACTAAGGCCACATCTACCCAGATGTGTGTGTATAGGGCATTAGATGGACTGCATGACCTCAAATAAACTTTAAATTTCTCTTGGCTCTAGGCTGCTATGAAATTGCTGAGCACCAGGGAAATCACACAAATGTCTTCTCAGGAAAGCCTCGCTTATTCATAGACAGTCCTCCTCCTTCTTTGCGGAGGGGCCTGAACTTGACAAGGAGAGTCTGGGCTGACGGTGGACGTCAACAGAGTTAGTCAATACCTCCTGTGTGATCATTAAAGGGCAAGAAGGAGGGTCTTGCCAGAGGCTAGGAGAAATTTAAAAAACTGGCTGGTCAGTGTCCCAGGAAAGGATGCTGTGCAGCTCCGCTGGGCTGGGAGAGGCCAAGTGCATCCCTAGAGAAGGGGTGGGGGTACGAGGATGAACCAGAGAATGTTAATGTTCTCCGTGGCATCAGGCTCCCATTTCCATTCTTCACTCTGGTGCCAGGGGAAGCCAGCGAGCCCTGCTCTAGCTCTGGGACATCTGCATGGGAAGAAGCATCCCATGAGCCACCAGTGCTGAGAGAGGATTTGTGGTTAGTTAACTTTCTTCCCTAGCATCCGCCCACCCCTCTGCCAAAGACCTGGTGAGGCAGAAGGTTCCCGAGCACTGAGCTGCTTCTCCTGCAGCAGGGGGAGCGGGGACGCACTAAGCCATCCCCACTCCCCCACTCTCAGGTCCTCTGAGTCCACTACTTTAGGGCATGGAGGATTGTGTTAGGGGCTGGGAACTAAAGTTCCTTTTGAAGCCAAACTAAAGGATTCTTTCAAGGGCTGAGCCTTTGATAATAGGTCTAAGAGCTTCACATTCTAAGCCCTGAGCCAACCAACCCAGATGCAGAGAAGGGCCTGAGATATGGCCACTATTGAGCGCCTCCTGAATGCCAAAGGCCACCCCAGCCATGTGCTATTCCTGTCCTGTTTCAGGGGACCCTCACAGTGACCCTGAAAAGCAGGGATTATGGCCCCTCATTCCCTGGGCCAAATCCTGGAGTTAAGGTCACCTCTTAAGGGGGTGGGTTGGGGGTGATGGTTGGGGGTGATGTGGGATGAAAGGAAGACACCAGCCATGGTAAGTGAAATTGTCTAAATCAGATCCAGCCCCAGCGCAAGGAGGGGAAGCTCTGGGAGGCTGCGGAAGGCAGAGTGGGTGGCGAGGAAGGGGAAGCTGAAAACCCACAGGGTGATTGCAAGCAGCTGTGGCGGGGAGAGTCCCTGGTGGCCGGGGCCTCGGCACCAGCCCTGCCTCCTGGCTCTTTGGGGACCCGGGGTCAGCTCTCAGTGGATGCCAAGACTCCAGATGGCTGGCAAGGAGGACCCCATGCTGGGGTGAGCCCAGGCTCACGGGCATTGGAGGACAAGACTTCGGACCCACATCAGCCTTGCCTTTTCACTGCTGGAGCTTCTCCATCCCAGAGCTGACATGACCACAGCAAAGGCCATGTCTGCACTTAAGGCCTTGGCCTCCCCCAACCTGACCAACCCTCATTAAACGGTCATGGTCCCTGGGTTTGGGCGTATGTGTTAAATGGGGATGTGTCCATGCGAGGCTTTTGCTTTCATCTGACCCATTTTGAAGTTCTCATGGCTCAGCTCTGGTTGGACACTGAGTCATGCGGTGGCCGGCCAGCCCCAGGATTCCAGGGCTCATTTGAGGTCATCCGGGCTATCTCTCCACGTTGAGACAGTGGCTCGCAAACTTGAGAGGTCCAGAGGGGGACCACGCTGTAAAGCCACACACCAGGAGGGACCAAGCTGGGGTCTGCCCTAGGTATCCTCTCTGAGGCTCCATGCCCTTCGTGCACGGGGCCCTGGACACTTTGCAAAAATGCTCTTTGGTAGTTGAGAAATTAAAATGATGGCATGTTCCTCACCCACTTTTCCCCGGGCCCACATCACCACAGAGCCCATTTTATGGGGAAAATAAATTGAGGCCCCAAGAGAGTGAGTAAGAGTACAGCTGATGGGAAGAAAAACACCCTGGAGCCCCTCTCCTCCTGGCCTGGGCTATGCCTTGTGCTGGGCAGGCTGCCTGCGAGGGCGGCAGCTTCTATTTCTGCACCAGGATGTTTGAAAGGAGCAAAGGAAATGCTGACAGGTGCCCCACAGCTGCGTGGAACGCAGAGACTCTGTAATTTGCAATTTTCAAGATTGCCTCGGAGGCTCTCGGAGTTCACAGGGCTTCCCACTCTCATGAGAGCCTCAGTCCCCAGAGACATTTTTCCCCCTTCCTGCTATTTATTTATCTTGGACAGGAGAACAGGGCTCGGATTCTGAGTCTAATCTGTGAGGAAATGATTTCAGAACAAGGAGTGGAAGATGAGTTGGATTTAAGAACTTTATCCCTGAATCCAAATCTCATCCGGAATTTTCCCTATTTCCAAAACCAAGCAAACACAGCTTTGTAGCTTGCCCTAACCTTCCACAGATGCCTGCAATTTCCATAGCCCCGATTTTCAGGAAACTCCCTTGCAGCCTGACAAAGATCTTCAGGAGGAGTTTTGGGGTCAGGGGGATCCCATCCAATGGCAATGGGACTTTGGAGCCGGGAGGTCCCACACTTGTTTGCAGATGAGGCACCGTGTTGAAATTCAGGCTCCTGGGCGTCCCTCCCAGAGACCCTGATCCTGCGGGGCCTGGGGCGGGGCCCAGGAATCTGCATATTTAACCAGAGCCCTAGCTGAGTTTGGGATCCTCACAGCTGTGGATCATTCTCGAGAAGCCCTGCCCTAGGATGAGCCAACTCTTCCGGGGTGTGAGGAGGAGTTGCAGCTGTTGGGATCCCTGGATGGTCTTCCGGAAACCTAGCGTCACCATAGGGACCTGGCTACACGGTCACCTTGATTGGTCCCAGGCCTTAGGGAAAGACTCACTTCTGTGACATTCTCGTCCCAGGGGGCACAGTGGACTGGCTAGAGATACTCTCATGGTGGCAGTGAGGCGGGGAGTGGGGGCCAGGCCACCCTCCGCCCCTCCTCCACAGTCCACCCGTGGGCCTCAGCCTGGGCACAAACCTCTGGAGGACATGGCACCAGCTGCAGTTGAAGGTCAGGTCCGAGGACACGCAGGCGTCACAGCTCTGATGCTGCAGGCAGGCTACAAGAGAGAAGGTGACTGTCCCCCAGCCGCAGACCCTCCGTGGACCTCCACGGACCTCCAAAAGGCACAACTCTCCTCGGTGCCAGGCCTTTACAGAGCTACGGAGTCTCTGACTAGCAGGGACCCTGGAAGTCATTAATGCCACCCTCCCTCACATCCAGCCCCGATTCTTCTGTCTGTTTCTCCCTCCTCCCCTTTCTTCCTTCCTCCTTCCGTTCCCAGGGGGCTGCGCCCCGAGCTGGGACTGGGGTTTGCACCATAAATCCTGGTGCCTGCCCTCTTGGGCCTTATAGTCCTCTGGGTGGACAGACACTAAATAGATCATCAAACAAACATAACTATGTCATTATCATCATGATGAGGCTCGGGAAGGAAAATTGCAGGGGCCTGGAAGCGTGGACAAAGGGATCTCACCTAGCCTGGGAAGTTATACTGCTGGGCTGTTGCCCACAATTACAGGCTGGAAAAGGATTCTTTGTCTTAACTGAGATCTGTTTGACACAGAACACTGTATATGCTCAAGACGTAGGGTATGTTGATTTGACACCTTTATATTGCACTATGATTGTCGTTGGAGGGTTAACTACGAATGCCACTAAGTCACATGGTTGTTATGTCCTCTCCTGGCAGGAACAAGAACTAGTCTTCCAACAAGTTTAATGTTTTTTTTTTTAATTCATTAATTTATTTATTAGAGAGAGAGAGAGCACGAGCAGGACGGAGAGGGGAGAAGCAGGCTCTCTGCTGAGCAAGGAGCCCCATGCGGGACTCGATCCCAGGACCCCAAGACCACAAAGCAAGCCAAAGTCAGATGCCTAACCCACTGAGCTACCCAGGCACCCTGAATTTAATGTTTAGAATACACTTCTGTTGGCTATAATCACAGAAAAGGATGTTTATGATGTTCTGGTTTGCCCCCCAGCCAGTGTTAGCTGGAAGCATGCCTTCCGTCCATGTGGAGCACCTGGGGCCAGAATCATCCCCTGGCCTGTCTCCACCTCCTCACTCACCTCAGGGGAGCCTGAGCACTGTGTTTGTGGGGGGTCAACCAGGCATTCCCGATTCCATCCCTTTCTTCTCCCTCCCCACTTGGAAGTGAGCTACCCCTGGGGCTGTGTGGGTCTCTCTGCTCACTAGGGTTATGTCTCACGTGGGGAGTTACTGAACCTCACTGTGTCTCAGTTTCTCCTGTGGAAAAGAGGGATCCTGATGGTCTCTGCTGGGCAGACGTGCAGTGAGGATGAAATGAGGCGACCCGGGGAGAGGGTCTGTACGTGGGCCGGCCCTGAGGTGAGTCCTGTGAATGCTGCCCGTGGGTGACTGTGAGCTTACTCGTGCCCCTCAGCGTACCTACCAGGGATTCGTCCACTCATTCATTCATGTTCACGTTCATTCTTCTTTGCTCTTTAGAGATTTATTTGTTTGAGAGAGAGAGAGAGCGAGCGCACACACGTGAGCAGGGGAGGGAGAGAGAGAATCCCCAAGCAGGCTCCCTGCTGAGTGCAGAGCCCGATGTGGGGCTCGATCCCAGGACCCCAAGATCATCACCTGAGCCAAAACCAAGAGTGGGACGCCTAACCGACTGTGCGCCCTGATGCAGTCTTTCAACAGGTATGTATTGAGCACCTGCCACAGGTAGGCACGGTCCCGGCTGTGGAAGCTGCAGTGACGAACAGGGAAAGACAGACAGACGCGATTCTGGCACAGAGCCTGCCACTAAGCGCAGGAGATGCCCAACAATACCCAGACAACAAAGTCTGCACTAGGGTTTCTAGCAGCAGGCTGGGAAAACAAGGGGCTCAGAACAGGGAGGCGGGGTGACAGTGCGGGGGTTGTCCTATTCGGGGAAGGTTGGCGAAGGCCTCTGAGGAGAGGTTGTTTGGGCAGAGATTGAGAGCAGGGAGGAAGCAATCTGGAGGCTCTCCTGGAGGAGGAGGAGGAGTTGAAGCAGAAAAGCCCCTGAGCACAGAGGCCGGGGAGGAGCATATTCCAGCGGTGTTCCCAGCGGCCGCCAGAACACTAACGGGCTGCATGGAGTGGACAAGCTGAGGGTGATGGGAATGAGGGGGAGGGACAGCTGGGGGCTGGCCTGGGGCAGGGCAGAGCCGGAAAGCAGAGGAGTTAGTGGGAGAGGGCTGCTGGACAGTGCGGGGACCCCTGTGGCACCAGCCAAGCCCAGAAGCAGAGAGGGCCGGGGCGCAGGAGGTGTGGGGGCTGGATTTTAAGCGTTGTTCGCTTGCGATTGAGCACTCCTCCGAAGAGAACCAGAATGACCTCTGGGTGGCAAGCAGCTGCCACAGACCTGTGCATTTCATTCCAAGGAGAGCCAGGCCCTCACCCTGAATAAGCGTGTGCAAGAGAAGGGCTCATGTGATGGGCAGCTGAACAGAACAGAACACACCGCTAGCAGCAAGAGGGTACAACTGACTCAGAAAAATGACCACTCGTTCAACACCTACCACACACATTTCCTCACTCTGTGAGTCTTCCTGGGACTCTACTGCAGTCCATTAATGAGGGAGCCACTTTGTCTGCCATGCCCCCAACCCCAGCAAGATGGCGGCTGGGAACCAGCCATGGCTGAGTGGGAGAAAAGCTGCTGTGGCCACAGTGTGTCACTTTCAGTCACTGTGAGAGGGACTGGCTGTAGATGGCACTGTGTCCTTTCAACAGAATGGAGCTCTCCAGCTGTTTTGTCCCCTGCTATACCCAGAGGGCCCAGAACAGCTCCCTATCACGGATGGACGGTAGGCAGTTAACCAATGTTTGTGGAATCGATGCCTGCGTGATTTTGTTATCCCCATTTTACAGGTGAAGGAACTGAGGCTTAGAGAGAGTCACAGAGCTAGGAGTGGTGGTCTGGGCTTGAACTGAGGTCTGAGGGAGCCAAAAGCCTGAGCTCTTAGCCTGGAGGTCCCACAGGGGGCTTCCCTGCCCCAGCTCCCACCCTCTGCCCATGCCACTCTCTTATGGTGTCTTCTGGAAGAGGGACCAGGAGGAACTGGCCACAGAGTACAATGGCTTGGAGACAGCCCATCCACACCTCTGGACAAATCTTGGGTAAGTAAACCGCCCCCCCACCCGCCACCCAAAGGTAAGAGAGAAATCCTTCCTGGTTGGGGGCCGGGGTGCAGAGTTTTCTTGGGACCAAGTTAACCAGCTTCCAGAGGCTCCAAGCAATTGCTCCAGGCAAACTGGCCATGAGAAAAAGGCTTGGGAGCCTCCGTGGGGTAGGTGTACAACCCACTGACCTTTATTTCTCATCTGCATTTCAGATGTCCTGCGAGCTATTAAATGCTCACGAATTCACTGGAGGGGTGGAAATGGCTGAAATGTACAGTGTCCCAGAAACGATTCTCAGGATGCTTCACTTCCGCCCAGGCAGTTACCTGCCCTTGGATGTCCTTGCTCCCAAGTGCGGTTTATTCAAGTCCTGAGCCTGGAGGTTTGCCCTCAGCAGTCCTTGAGGAACCCCTGCTTCTCAGGCCCCAGGTCTCTCCTGCCTAAGACAGAGGGCAGCTGCGGTGGGGGTGGGGCTGTGACCTTCAAGGGGTTCATGTCCTGTGACCCATGGTGTCTGTGTCCTTCCTCTTTCCCAGGGGGAGACACCTGCTAAGCCCCGCTGAGACAGGCCTAGTGTTCAAGAACTTTCCTCCTCCCCTTCTTCTTTCTCCACTCCCCCACCCCCGGCTTCCAGAACCTCCAGGGAAGAGGAAGCCAGGAGAGGCAAGGCAAGAAACACCCCAGAAGGCAGGAAGAAGGCCATGGACTCAGAGGGAAGCTGGTAGGTACTGTGAGACAGGAGAGGAAATTCAAACTCTCTTTCAAAAATGCAAGAACAGGGGTGCCTGGCTGGCTCAGTCCGGAGGGCATGAGCCTCTTGATCTCAGGGTCATGAGGTCCCACATTGGTTGTAGAAATTAAATAAACAAATAAACTTTAAAAAATAAGAAGAAAGTAAAACTGCGGGCTGCGAGAACAAGAGTGCTGTCCTCCTTTCCCTCGCTCTCCCCAGCTGCCCGGACCATATCCCAAAGGGCACCTAACCCCGATCCTGTGGGGTCCACAGCAACAGCTGGGGCCTTGGTCATGGACCTCAGCTATAGGTGAGTGGGGCACCGGGGAGGGCCGGAGCCGTGGTTCTTGGAGGACTGCTGGCTAAATCGCTTTATTGCCTCCAGCCTGTGAACTCTGGCATTACTGCTCCTCTAAGGAACATATGACAAGAAATGTAAGGGCCCATGGGTGCCTGGGAGGCTCAGTCTGCCTTCGGCTCAGGTCATGATCCCGGGATCGAGCCCTGGCATCTTGGGCTCCCTGCTCAGAGGGGAGTCTGCTTTTCCCTCTTCTCTCTGCCCTTCTCCCCTACTTGTGTGCACTCTCTCTCTCTCTTTCTCAAATAAATAAATAAAATCTTAAAAAAAAAAAAAAGAAAGAAATGTAAGGATTGATTCACTCGGTTCCTGAATTACCTTTCCTGGGGGCTCAGTCTAAAAATCCTCAAGGATACACCTTTCCTGGTTTTAATTGTATGTTAATCACCACAGGTATCCTGTATCAAGTACAACCACGCCCGGGATGCCAGCGAGTTTCAGCACTGGCATTAATGTCCTCAACTCTACCTGCCATGCTTCTGACCCTGACCTTAGCTCTGGGAGGGAAGTGGTGTGAGGCACATGTGACAAATGAGAAAGGGCAGCCCGGAGAAATGAGGTGGCCGTACCCACACAAGGGTCAGTGGTGGGCCTGGGAATTGAACCCAGATTGTTTCGCTCTGAAGCTCTTTCCAGGACAGTGGAATGCCCTCCCTTGGTGGGGACGACCCCTACTCACTTGGCATTGGGGTGAACTCCACAGCTGTTGTGCTGGTGACCTTGCTGGGGTCCAGCTCCACACGATGGTATTCGAAGATGGTCCTTCGCCGAGATTCTGAAACAGAGGCAGAGCCCGTCACTGGGAGCATCACATGCCCAGAGGACTTTGAAGTTTGTACCCAGAGCCTGACAGGTGGGCAAGAGACTCAAGTGAGTGGATTGAGGGGGTGGTCGGGATGCAGCCCCTAGGGGCAGGAAGTAAACTTCTCAACCTCGGACAACGATCTCGAAGCTGCAGGGAGACAGGAGGACAGGAGTTAACCCTGCAAGGAGAGCTTTGAATTGTTGACAGGTTAAACTACCCAACGCAGAGGACTGGCTGCTCCTGAGGTCAAGACCTAGGAGCTCCCCTGCTTCTGCACAACTCTGTGCCTTCACAGCTGCTGTTCCCTTGACCCATACTGTCCTTGACACCTTCTCCCCTCCTCTAGCTCACCCTTCCAGATCCAGCTCGGGACTACTTCCTCTGAGCAGCCTTCCTTCACCAGGTCCCTCCTCTTCTGTACCCAGGCCAGGCACCCTGCTCCCCCTGCACACCCCATGTATGTGGTCACCGGGGTCTATTTGGGGGGCGGGGCCGTTAGACAGTGAGCATCGGGTCCTGAACCTGACCCACAGAGAGCACTCTGCAAATGTCTGCAGACGCACAGGATGAACTTGGGAAACCTCCCCCGTCCAGAATGGAAGCCAGAGTGAGGTTCAGGGCCTGGGGCTGGGCTTATATTATGTCTCAGTCCCTGCAGGGCATCGGTTTCAAGAAACTTGAGTTTTGATTCAAGTTCCGCTCCCGATTGGGCCTCAGTTTCTTATTTGTGATGTGGAAAGGCAGAAACACCTGCTACAACACATTTGGGAGGAAAAACGTACAATTGTAGAGGAAAGACTTCTCCTAAAATGACAATAGATGCTCTGATACTTTCCACCACATCTCCACACCCACCCAAGAACCACAACATGGGGTTGGTTTCCTTCAGCTCTGAAAGGCCATCAGCCAGCTGCAGAGCTTTGTGAATGAATTTCCCTATAAGGGGAAGGAGCCTTGTTGTGCTCGGCCTGTTCAGTGCCCCTTCTTCTTTATGGAAACAGCACTCCCTTTGAGGGAACTACCCCTAGTCCATTCCTACATGTGCTTGGCCCTGGAGCTACTACCATCTTCCCCCATGACTCCGCCTCCCTGGCTGCACAGTGATTGGTCCAGGGCTGGGCATGTGATGCAAGCTGGGCCAATCAGAGACCTTCCCTGGGACTTTTCAATTGTAACCAAAAGGCCCTTTGCTTTCTGGTAATGAAGCTCAGAAAATGCAAGCTCCAAGTCCATGAACAGCCACAGGTCCAATCTCACGCACAGACTCACAGCAGTACATAATCGTGGCTCTCCAGCCTCTGGTGCCCCCAGGACCTGCCCTGGTCCCTGTCTTCCTGGCTCTCAGTTCTTCCTTTGGTTCTTTGGGCTGCTTCATATCCCCTCTTCCACTTAAGATAGTTTGAGCTGGGCTTTTGTTTCTGGAAGCCAAGAGCAGGCGGGGATGTAACTTTCCTCTCTCAGATGAAGGTGGTTTGGAGGAACCTTCCCCAAGGTGGCAGGAGAACTCATCAGGCCCAGCTGTGAAAGGAAGGGGGTCGTGTGTTGGGTGCCCCCTCCTCAGTACTCCTCCTGCATGAAGAATCTGCTCAAAAGAACATCTCATCTTGGTTTCTATCATGGATTTATCTCCGATCTTGGAATCAATGCCTCCTACTTAACCGTGGGTTGAACCCCAGGGGTCTGGTGCTTCTCTTCCCACCACACCACACTGCTGTGCGGCAGAGCAATGATGGGCACGTCGGCTCCAGGAACATTCCCAACCTCGGAATGTCCTGGAAACTTCGCCCTATGCAATGAATGAGTCCTGACTGGTGGCGTTTGCTGATTTTTGTGGTATACACACGCCCCATGCGGATTTCAAGCTACCAATTTGGAGTCACTGAACACAGCATCAGAAAGAGACGTGGTCACTTTGCTCTCGTGATTCTATACAAGGGTGCCCGCCACACCATAGCTCCTGGTTTCTCTGCAGTTGTCCTCCACATTCGAGGCTTCGCTTTCGCAGCCTGAGACCCCACCCCCACTCCATCAGCCATGCCACTCACCTCCCCCCACCTCCTCACCAACGGAGGGTGTGAGTACAGTACAGTAAGATATTTTGAGAGAGAGACCACATTCACTTTCACTTGACTTTTATAACATGACATTGCTATCATTGCTCTGTGTTATTACTAGTTAGTGTTGTAAATCTCTTGCTGTGTCTAGTTTATAAATTAAGCTTTACCATAGGTATGTAGGTATAGGAAGAAACACAGTATCCACAAGCTTCAGTGCTGCTCATGGTTTCAGGTAGCCACTGGGGATCATGGAACGTGTGCCCGCAGATAAGGGGGGGACCACTGTATTTGTGCTTCTAAAAGGGCAAAAAGGAAACATTTACAGTGTTTCAGTAAAAGTAAATACTTAAGCCAACATCCCAAAGATGGAGGAACTGTGTCCTTATTTTTTTCCTCAGCAACCCTAAGTCTGAAAGGGAAGGGGCCAAGAGGAAATCCTCATAGCCCTCAGGCACACAGTCACTACCCGATGTCTACAGGGTTACCAAGGTCCTAGGGAGGAGAGACTCTTCCATCAAAAGCTGAGGGATGAGGTTCACAGAGCCCTGTACACACACGCACACACACATTTTTTTTTTTTTTTTGGTACAAGAAAGGGCCATTGCCAAGCAGGAGTGGGGTCTGGAAGAGATTGGGGTGAGGAAGGTCAGCTAGGAGTGGGGTCTGGAAGAGATTGGGGTGAGGAAGGTCAGCTTTCTGTAATTTTTTGCTCAGTTTTTAATCTTTAATCTTTCATCAGGGCCTGTATGCGCTGCAGGGCCCTCCCCAAGTAGCACCAATTGCACTGGGAAGGTGGCCTGGGATAGGAGTGAGCCTAGGGGACGTGGGACATCTAGGTGGAGGACACCCAGGCAGCCTTCCACGGCTCTGTCCCACACACCACCCCCAAGGGCTATCTCTCCTTCTGAAAAATCACCCCTTTGAGCATTAAAATGTAAGGGGAAGAAAACAAAGGGAAATTCCAGGTCTTCCAAGGGGTGTGAGACCATGGGATCTATAATCTATGGAAACCTTTCTTCTTTATCTGCTTCCTCTTGCAAGACTCAATTTAAAGGACACGTCCTCCATGAAGGCTTCCCCACCCTCCCCAGCACCGTCAGTGGCCCCTCCTCTGAGCTTCACAGCTTCCTGCACGATGTCCAGGATCCCCTGTTACACCTTCCATCAGTATTGACTTTGATCAACACCTGCCCCACCAGGCTGAGCTCTACCACTCCCACCCCCCAGCCCCTAGCATCAGCCCCTGCACATAACAGGGCCTCAAAAGAAATGACTGTGAATGAATGAGTGGATTATAGATAATCACCAAAACCTCAGCAACGTATTTATAACTTCAGTCCACAGCCTAAAGGAAGAACGCCCTTCCTCCCCAGCCCACCAGACTATGGCCTTTCTCGAAAGGGGAGCCCCCAATGGGCACTGTAGTCAGACATGCCCCTTCTGACCTTAGAGCTCAAAGGAGGGGAGAGCTGGCTTTCCGGATTTCCCACCTGCAAGGATGTAGAGGAGAGCTTGCCCCCAGGGTGGGAAGGAAGGAGAAATGGAAAGAACAAGCGAAGTCAGGTTGGGCATGAATGAGGGCATGAACTTGTCAAGGAGGCCGATTTCAAGGATAGAGACACACAAGCAGCAGCCAGGGAAGGCAAGGTTCCCAGCAAACCTCCCGCCAGAATCTAGGGATGGGTCCCCCCACCACCTGGGCCGGGGAACCAGAATTAGGGGTGTGCTCCAAGGGAGGATGCAGTCAGACGGGGTCAGATGTGCTCCAAAGCCCATCATTGCCCTACCGCAGGGCAGGGAAGAGGAGTGTGGTAGGAAGGGGGATGAGAGTGGGTGTGCGGAAATAGATTGCTGATTAAAAATATTTGCTCACTTCAACTGCCAACTTGTACTTGTTTGAGTGTATGGCTTGGGTAACATTTTATTTCTCTATAAACAGAACTCTTAATATCTCTGCCTGAGTTATTTGCTTTTGGATTATCTCGCCAACATCTGGGGCCCGCCCAAGGACGATGACGTCCATCTGCACGACCAACAGATCCCTCCGGAAGCAAGACAGAGGCCTCCCCAAAGCCACATTTCTGGCAGTTTGAGACGTTCTGTTTTTATCTCTGCCTCCACTCATCAAAGATTCAGAAATACTGAGATCTAGACACGGAAAGCGCTGCTACCCAGACAAGAAATGTTAGCGGCTCAAAAGAGAGGTTTACATGTCCCATTTTGTTTCAAAACCAGACACCAGCGGGGAAGGGTTGGATTGGTCAGAAGAAATCAGACTGACAAGTCCTGCCACAAAGTGCAACCACTCCAAAAATGGGTGGTTACAAGATTAAAAAATATAAGATGGTAGTTTTAGAAGAAGTTTTCATTTCTTCATTCATGTATTTCTTTTTTTTTTAAGGCTTTATTTATTTATTTTAACAGAGATAGAGAGAAAGCATAAGCAGGGGGAAGGGCAGAGGGAGAAGCAAGCTTCCCACTGAGCAGGAAGCCCCATGGGAACTCGATCCCAGGACCCCAGAATCATGACCTGAGCCAAAGGCAGCCACTTAACAAACCGAGCCACCAGGTGCACCAAGAACGAGTTTCTTACGCAAATGAATAGAGGAAATTTTATTGACTCCTGGGGGCCCCTGTGGCCAAATAAAGAGCATATGAGCTACCTTGTATGTTTTGCGTGCCTATGCAGAAAGCCGCCGCTAATTGCCCATAGATCTTGTCTCTGCATTAGGCGCGCTCTGCAGACTCTGCTGCAAAGCCCGTGTTAACGGTTTATGTAAGGAAGTAATGGTAAGAAAAATTCTGGCTTTTGCAGCATCTCCTTCCCTCAATCCCAGAGTGAGACTGTGCTGAATTCCCCCCACCCCCAACACCGCCCCACCGCCTTCAGGCCAGGGTGGGAGGAAAGTGGAGCTTGGGGAAGGAGACAGTCTCGTAGACCAGCCCATGGGCTCACTGCCGGGATTCTGGAATAGCGGGGAAACCAACCTCCACTTCTCATTGCACTCCAGGCATGGAGGGGCTTGGGTACAAAGACAGTGATACCATCCTTTCTGTCCCTGAATTTGCGTCTTACTGAAGCCACAGTTATTTGGGATTTCCTGTTATTTGCAGCTCAGCCTAATCCAAACTAATACCCTACTTGTAGGTTGAATAGCAGACCCAGAGGAATCTGACCTCTCAGCCACATCAAATCCATCACTCCCCAAAGCAGAGGTGGTGGCCCATTTAGACACCCAATGAAGGGGGCACCTGGGTGGCTCAGTGGGTAAGCGTCTGCCCTCAGGTCATGATCCCAGGGTCCTGGGGTCAAGCCCTGAATAGGGCTCCCTGCTCAGTGGGAAGCCTGCTTCTCCCTCTCCCAAGGCCCCTGCTTGTGTTCCCTCTCTTGCTGAGTCTCTCTCTGTCAAATAAATAAAATCTTTAAAAACAACAACAACAACCCAATGAAGGCCATGGGTGCTGTCCCAGAAAAAGGCTGGCATCTGAATATGGCCCACACACACACCTCGATATTCCTCCTGAAGTCTCTGCCCAGAGCCAGGCTAAAAACCTCCAACAAAGAGAGATGCAGTTAATTTGTACGCCCCCCACCACATCAGGCCCCTGTTCTCACTTGGGGTCACCAGAATGCAGAGGACCAGGTCTCTGCGGCACCCATTCCCTCCAGCGGCTCCCGCCCCTGCGCTATTGCACATTTGTTGAGCGCCTGCCCTGTCGCGGGCACTAAGCTAAGCGCCGGGGCCTAGGTGAGCCCCCCAAGGAGCTCATGGCCCGCTGGGGAGAAGGGGGTCTGAGGAAACCAGGAGTTCTGCTGCAGGGAGGAGACAACATCAGAGCTGGACCAATGGATGAGGAGAATTTTGCCAAGCGGCAAAAGGGTTGAAATGGGCGCCATTTTAAACGAGAACTCTGTCCTAGAGGGACGCCTGGGTGGCTCTGATGATTGGGCATCTGCCTTCGGCTCAGGTCATGATCTCCAGGTCCTGGGATGGGGCCTCATATCGGGCTCCCAGCTCAGCCAGGGGTCTGCTTCTCCCCTGCTTGTGCTCTCTCTCTCTCTCTCAAATGAATAAATAAAACCTTTAAAAAAAAAAAAAAAAAGAACTGTGTCATAGCGATGTGGACAGCCCTTGGCACGTTTGGGGAACAGGGCACGCAGACCAGTGATGCCCCGACAGAGGGTGGTGGCTGATGGGTAGGCCGTGCCAGCTGCATGGGACCTTGAATGCCGCGCTAAGGATTTAGACTTCATGCTGCCGCAACAAGATGCCAGAGAATGACATGATCAGATCCAGCGGTGACAAGAAGGAATGGGGGGAGGAGGGAAGGAGATGAGAGGCTGGGGGCTGCGGGGCTGTGTCTGGGGGCCGGGTGCCTGCAGGCGGACAGGCAGAAGGGACAGCTCAGCTAACAGCACGTGGAGTCCTGAATCCCGCAGCTCCCACGCCAGAGAGGCCCCGCCTCCCGGAGCAGGCGCAACTGCCCTCCTGTTTTTGCAGGTGGGTTGTACTTCCTCCCCTGCCCCTCTTCCCGCTGCCCCACATCTCCCTGGCTTGCTCTAAGACAGCCTTTCATTCCAGAATCACAGAGAAACCTCAGATGCAGACACTCCCTGGGGGATCTGACTTCCTTTAATTCACCCTCATACAACAGCTGGATCCAACACACATTTCCTGAGACGCTGCCAGCCCACAAAGCCCTGTGAGAGAGGCACTGATGAAACAGACGGGGTTCCATAAGGCACACGGGCGCGAGGACCGGACGCTAAGAACCTCCCATTCGGCAAAACAGCCTGGGATCTGCGGCACATCAGGCTGCGGGTGTTTGGGGAGCTGAGGAGAAAAAGATTCACCCCTCTGGCTGGAATGGGGCTGGGTTAGATTTAGGAAGTCTCAAACGTCGACCCCACGGTTTAAAAAAAAAAAAAAAAAAAAAAGGAAGATCTGGGTTTCAGTTCTCTCTCGGGACTGTGTGATCACAAGCAAGCCACCTCAGGAGCCTCTGTGTCTTCATTTACAAAATACAGACTTCACTTGCAGTGCTGGGAGGTTGACCAAATACGATAAAACTGAGAGCCTGGGGATGGGATTATAATCAGCGTGGTAATCAGGCAGCCTCCAATGTGGCCCCGACTGGCCTGCCTCCTGGTACTGTCGCCCTTGGAATCCTGTTCTGAGCGTGGGCTGGACCTAGTGACTTGCTTCTAACCAGTAGAATATGGCAAAAGTGATGAGATGGCACTTCCAGGATTAGGTTACAAAAAGACTGCCCTTTGGTCCTGCCCACCCTCTCTGGCTGTCTTGCTCACCTGCTCTGGTGGAAGCCAGCTGCCATGTGACGAGCTGTCCTACGGGGAGGTCCACAGGGCAGGGACAGAGGGGGCCCTCCTCAAGGAAATGAACCCTGCCCACACCCACGGGAGAGCTCTTGCAAGCTCCACCCCAGTCAGCGTCGGAGATGACTATAGCCTGGCAAGCACCTTGACAGCCGCGGGGGCAAGATCAGGATCGTGGGAATTTATCTTGCGGAAATACTCACAACGGGGAGTAAAAATAGCTACTTGCAAGAATATTCACGGCAGCCTTATTTGTTGTAGCAAAAGTGGGAAACAGCTGTACAGCCTACGTCGAGGGAGGGGTTGGTTAAATTAAGGCAACATCTGTGTGACAGGCTATCAAGTAGCCAGTAACAAGAATGGAGTGGGAGCTGGTATGGTATGATGGGCAGGATATACTTTGTTCAAGGGTAGAACAGTGGCATCATATGCCATCATTTGTGTTAAATAACCAAACATATGCTTGCTTACCTATAGGCTTACAGCTCTAGAAATAACCCGGTAGTGGGGTTGCCTCCAGAAAGGAAAACTAGGGACAGGGATCAGGTATGGGAGAGAAACCTAATTTTTTTCTCCCCCCCCACCCATTTCTCCCAAAACCTAACTGTGTGTGTGTTTTTTTTAAAGATTTTATTTATTTATTTGACAGACAGAGATCTCAAGTAGGTGGAGAGGCAGGCAGAGAGAGAGAGGAGGGAGCGGGATTCCCGCTGAGCAGAGAGCCCGATGTGGGGCTGGATCCCAGGACCCTGGGACCATGACCCGAGCCAAAGGCAGAGGCTTTAACGCACCGAGCCACCCAGGTGCCCCAAAACCTAACTGTTTTTATACAAACTTTTTTATCTTTTGAGTTTTAGACCGGGTACATTTATTCATGCAAAAATATCACTTTATAGATTGGGATAAAGAAGAGCATTCTTAGGGACGTCTGGGTGGCTCAGTGGGTTAAGCATCTGCCTTTGGCTCAGGTCATGATACCAGGGTCCTGGGATTAAACCCCACTTTGGGCTCCTTGTTCAGCAGAAGCCTGCTTCTCCCTCTGCCTCCTGCTCCCCCTGGTTACACTTCCTCCCCCGCCACTTACAAATAAGCAAATAAAATCTTAAAAAAAAAAAAAAAGAGCCTTCATAATAACAGAACAGTCATTCATGTCCATGACAAAAACCTCAAAGGTGATGTGCACATGGGTGAAGTTTGAGAAACTGCCACTGTAGCACGGGATTGTTTCCCCACTAGCTGCAAAAGTCACGTGAACGACTGTGGGCGTGGCATCTGACCAATGACACACCGGTGTCAGGACATCACATGCTCCTATTTCTGCACTGTTTGCTCCCGTACCAGATGTCCTGCTGGGTTATCAAACACCGCATCGTGTGCTAAGGGCCAGCACAGGAAGATATCCTAATGCAGGACTCACAGACTCAGTGCACCAGACATCAGAGTGAAAGCTTCATGTGCATCATAGCGTTCACCTTCACAGTCACTAGGAGGAACAAACTACTTGTATCCTCAACTACAGATAAAGAAATAAACTTTAAGAGGATAAGTGACTTGCTGGAGGTCAGATGCTTGTGGGGAGTTTGGACTCCATGCTTCCCACTCCAGAGCCAAGCCCCTCACACTGGACTGAAACTTGCACGTGGAAGGTGCTGGATGAAGGCTTATGACAGGAGCCCTGGTCCCTTCCCTCAGATTTCCATTAGGGACAGAGGCTCTGCTCAGGTGATGAGTCCCTCCATGACTTCCTCTTCATTGTGATCTCCATAGCACCCAGGACATAGTGTGTTGTCATGTCAGAACATGTGTATTGATTGAATTCAACCAACAGATGTAGGAAGGATACTTCCCCCAGAATCCCTGGAGTTCCCTGAATGGTGGTGCCTTGCCTCTCTACAGGGAAGCCCTTTGGTGCCTCCTGCCCACGTCCTCTCATCCAACCTGGTGTGGCTAGGGTGGAGCTCAGAATATCCCCCAGTCCTATCAGGTACGGGTAGGGATAGAGAAGAACAGACACCGGTCTGCTCCTGCTCGGGGCCCCGCAGGTTAGAAAGAAAGACTTTGTTATTGTTGTTGTTGTTTAAGATTGTATTAATTTATTTGAGAACAAGAGAGAGCATGGGATGAGAGAGGGGCAGAGGGAGAGGAGGAAGCAGATGCCCCACTGAGCAGGGAACCCAACACGGGGCTCGATCTCAGGGCCCTGGGATCATGACCTGAGCTGAAGGCAGAGGCTTAACCAACTGAGCCCCCCCAGGTGCCCCTAGACAGAAGGACTTTTTTATACACAGCATAACAGAAGAGGTCAGGTTCAAAAGCATTGGAGCCAGGGGTCTAGAAAAAGCAGCCGGCATGCCTGCCGTGCCTTCCCCAGAAATGGGAATCCAAGACCCTCATGAGGGTGAGCAGGGGTTAGAAGCCGGAGAGAAAGAACCGTGATTCCCCCAAAATATCAGAACTGGAAGAGGACCAGGAAGGAAAAAGCACCGTTCCAGCTACACACACCCCCATATTACAGAAGAAGCAACAGAGGCTAGGGAGATCTGATTTGCCAAAGGACAGTTAACAACGTGGCCGAGACCAGCTTTCTTCCCCTGAAGCCCCCTGTGATGCTCCTATCACCTGGGATGGGGATGTCATTATGGTTGTGTTCTGTGAGGACTCAAAAATCCTAATTTGGTGTCTGTGGAGATTTTCTATATGGACGGGGTATTAAGTGGCTCTCCTTCCCCTCCAAAACTAGAGCAGCGCCTCCCACTAGAGATTTCACTGGGGGAAAAAAATGGTTCCTCTGTTTTCATGAAGAAAAGTTGGAACTCATTATACTCCATCTTCCCTCCTTCCTGTTTGGCTCTCTGTCCCCCATCCACCCCCTCCACTGCCCATCCACACCTGCCTACAGCCTGGGTCAGCTGGAGCTCAGTCCAACCCCCCCCCCCACCAACCCGTCCAAGAGTTCCGCTGGATCCCTAGGGACTCACCTGGGACATCCGGGGAAGGGTTGAGAATCATGAAGGCATCTGACAGGCCTGCTTTGACGGGGTGCTGGGAGGAGCTGATTTCCAGGACAGGCATAGGGATCTGTGGCAGGAGAAAAGAGGCACTATCTACCCCTGCCCCCCAAACACCCCTGGGCCAGCCTAGAGCTCCCCTCCGAGCTCCAGATGTATCTGCCTGCTCAGCAGCACCTCTCAGAGGACTCAAAGACATCCCAAAACCATTGGGTCCCCATCCAAATTGCAAGTCTCTCCCACAACTTCTCCAGCACATTTACTTTTTTTCTTTGCTCTGTCTTAGTGGATGGCACCTCCATGCAGGCCAGAAACCTGGGAGTCACCCCCTTTCGTCCATCTCATCCATCCTCCACCGAACACATCTCCAAATCCTATTAATTCACCTGCCCTCTGGGTCTTTGATCTGTCTAGTTCTCTCCATCTCATGCCACCTACTCCAAGCTGACCTCTCTCTCTGAAACCATCCTGCAGCCTTCCCTCTGAGCCACCAACAATCTGTTCTCCACTCTGAAGCCAGAGTGACCTTTCTTAAAGGCAAAGCTGGGTGTTCCCCTGCCCTTGCTTGTCCCCTACTTTCTCCCCTCCAGCCTTGCTTTCTTCCAAGGCTTTGTACCAGCCATGCCCTGTTCTGCCACAGGACCTTTGAATGTGCTTTTCCCGCTCCTCTTGGCTTCCTGTTAAGGAATTCCTTTGCTTCCTGCAGATTTCAACTCTGTTCCTCAGGGAAGCCTCCCCTGACCTCTGCTGAGGTAAAAAGCCTCATGAAAAAAAAGAAAAGGGGGGAAAAAAAGCCTCATGAAAGGCACTCCTGACACTGCGCACCTCTAACTTAGGAATACTTGTCACAGTGGTGATTCTACACTTGTCCCTGCAATTACCATCTATCTCCCCAACCAGACCTACAGCTCTACAAGGGCAGGGCCTCCAGCCATCTCATCAACCGCTGTCTCCCCAGCACCAAGGCCTACGCCTGGCACATTTGCAGGTTCTCTACAGATAGTTGCTGAATGAAAGACTCCAAGACCCAGCCGTCTCCGCAGCTAAGCTCGCTCACCTCTTTGTAGCCAAATACAATGCGGCCATCGTGGTGCAGAGCTGCCTGGAAAGTGAAGCTGCCCCTGTCCTCCCGGCCTTGGAGGTAGACGTGGTCCCACTGAACAATAAAGACTGTCCCTGAGGAGGAGAGGAGAGAGCCGGCTGGCCAGGGAGGCAGGCCCCGCAGCAGCTTTGGGGACCAACACAGGTGTGGTGGGGGGTTGGGTGCTCAAGGGACAATCCAGGGAGAGTAAGAGACAATCATGGCCTTTAATGCTTGTCACCTCTGCTAAGAGCCAAGCACTTTTCTGTTCCTATCTCATCAGATCCTGCTAGGTGGCAGGCATCCTGTCCCCATCTTAGAGATGAAGACAGTGAACACAGGAAGGTGGGTAGCTGCCTTGCTTTGTGACCGTGGGCAAATCCCTTGTCCTCTCTAGACTTGGGACTGCTCTAAAGGGGCTGACTAAGTGAGCCCCTGAGCCAGGGGGTGTTTGTAAACTGTGAGATCCGGTCTCACCATTGTCAAAGTAAGCGACTGTCGAATTCTCAGAGTAGCCGGGGTTGAAGTTGGCCATCAGAGGCGCCACGTACTGAGTCGCTGTGAGCATCCGATGGATCGTGTCCCCCATGAAGATGAAGCCTGGGGGGTGGGTTAAGGCAGAGGAATCACCAGAGAAGGCCTAGAGGGGTGCCTTCCTTGTGCGGAAGGGACAGTGCAGAGGGAGCTGGAAGAGAATCTTTTTTTTTTTTTTTTTTTTAGAAGCGAATCTTGGACCTCTGTTCCCCACCCCCGCCTGCTGGGCTCTGGGTCTGGTGTGTACAGAGCAAAAGGGCTCCAGAGCAGAGAAGGCTCTCCCTGCCCCTCCAGGTAGACACGGACTCCCGCCCCTCCCTGTCCCTGGGAAAGTGCACAGGAATCTAAGAGAGGCTCTTCTTGTCAGCAAGGAACCTGATCCCAAGAGCCAGGCTCTCAGGGAAGTCTCCTCCTCTCTCTCATTCACAGACTGAAGCACAGGGACCACAGGGATTGTCCAGGCTGGCTTGAGCTGGCCGAGACACACACACACAGAAACACACGCACACACATGCACACACACACGCAAGTCAGCCAACGTCGGGGGACGTGGTCCAATCACACACGCTCATCTCCCTCTTGAGACTGGGATCCCAAGAGAGAGCCCAACGCGGGACCCTCCACTGCCTATCCATACACCCCCATCTCCACTGAACCTTTCCAGGTAGGTCCCTTGGGTTCTGGCTGAGATCTCCAAACCTCCCCCAGTCCCACCGACACAGCCTTACCTCCAGTTGCTATGGTGATCTGCCGCAGAGGATGCCCGTAGAAAGGAAAATCAAAGGACAAGACCACTCTCTGCAGAGCATGGAAGAGAATCAGCGTGGGCCAAGCTGTAGGCCAGGAGGCTGGGCACCCACACTGCCCATGCTTGTCTGGACTGGGCAGGGAGCAGGCATGTCCAGGACAGGCCGCCAGGACCATGGGTCGGCCCCTTCACTCTAGGCAGCACCCCGGCTCCAGGGTTCCCTGGAAAGCACCTCCCAGATCATGGACCACAGGCCACAACCCTGCCCACTGACCAGGCACAATGCCTTGGCCCCCAGCCTCCCAGCCCAAGGCAGCCCTGCCAGGGACTGGCCTACTTACCGAAGCCTGCCGGTGGGTGTTGGAGAGGATTCTATGGACCTTCACTTGGCTCTGGTTGGCCTTGGCCACATCCACCCACAGCTCCCGGCTGCGGGGCTCGTTGGGGCCATACAGACGGGACACGTAGTAGTTGTGGTTGTCCTCCTGCCACCACCCGAGACAGAGACCACAGGAGGTATGAGGAGTTGGGCTGGCCAGGAGCCATCCTCTGCCCTCCCCGGGAAGTCACCGCCCTCCCTCGTGCGTGCCCTGTGGCCTCGAGTGCTGGTTTCAGCCTGGACGTCCTGGGCCATGGAGCACACCCAGGGCAGAGCTCAGCTTTGGGCATCAGCAAGAAATAGCCAGGGCAGCCCCAAGCAGAGTTATGGTTTTCAGGGAGCTCCCAGACTGAAGGGGACACGCAGTTTCTGCTCGGGGTTACCCTGCTTCAGGGAGAAAAGAAAAGTGGATCTTAGAAGCCCCCAGCCTGAAGATGGAAGCAGAGAGGTGCCTCGGTGACTCAGTCCGTTAAGAGTCCAACTCTTGGTTTCAGCTCAGACCATAATCTCAGGGATCTCAAGATTGAGGCCTGCGTTGGGCTCTTCTGGGCATGGAGCATCTCTCCTTCTCCTTCTGCACCCCACCCCTCAGAAAAAAAATCAATAGATAAATAAAAAGTAAAGATGGAGGCAGACTCTTGATCTTGGGGAGCTGCTAGTCTGATGCAGGAGGTAGGCCTTAGGTAAGTAGGACACACAGACACAAACCCTTGAGCAGAGGGAGAAATCGGGGCCCACATGACAGTCACCAGAGGGCTGAGAAAGCCGAGAGAAGCAGCTGTGGTTCCTCCGAGAAATTTCTAACCTCTACCATGAGCCCAAAGCAGATAAAGAACAAGCCACAATACAGCCAGCTGGGAATTAGTTCTGTAAAGCCTCTCCTGCACAGAAGCATTTAGGGCCAGGATTTAAAAGAGGGCAGGAAACAGTTATCAGAAAGGGTGGCAGAGCCCGGGTAGGAGGCGATGTTGTAGCATTTCAACCCATCTGGGAGTGCCAGCCACAGGGAGAAGGAGGCAGAGCCGGCCGGTGCACTTGGCTGCGGCTGAGGAGATGGGGCTTCTGACCCGTGAGGAGCCCTGGATGCGGCGGGTCATTAATCAGGCTGTCCAGCGGCTGCGGCTGCAGACAGAGCAGAGCAGACAGACCATGTTCTCCCTGCCAACCTGTCAGCTGCCCAGCCGGCCCTTGCCCTGGGCCCAGCATGAGCAGGGACAAGGGATGCCTGTCCTCTCCAGCCGCCAAGAGGCAGGCTTTGCTCTTCTGACAAGTGACACGCTCTGGGGACCTGGGGTCAGGGCAGGGTTGGGGGGAAGATGAGCAGGAGAAGCATGGTGTGGCAGGGGAGGGGGGCCTCCCCTCCAGCCTCCTGATCCCCCCAGCCCTCCACGGGCCCTCTGCGTGGCTGTCAGACAAATCTAAGGCACGTGCAAGGCCCCATCACTCTGCTCACAAGCCTTCTGGGGCTCCCACGGTCCTCTCCTCTAAGACCAGACATTCCCACAGGCGAGGGCTGCCTTTATCGATGGGGGTGAGGCAAAGGGGATGTGCTCAACTGGAGGATTTGCCAATGAATGTGTCGCAGGGCACAGCCATCAGGGGGGTCTGCCCCTCCCCTGTGTCACAGCTACCACCGCGCATGCTGGTGACCGGAATGGGATCGTGTTACCAAGCAAAGCAGGACAACAGCCGACAGAGAACCGACCTGGGCAAGTAGGGTGGGAGTCAACCAAATGCAGCTCCCACGTAGGAACTGGAGCAGACCCGTGTTGAAAAACGGCTGCTTGGAGGCTTGGAGAAGCGTCTGGTTTCTATCACCTGCTTCCGGGGACTCACGCGGTGAGAGCTTTGGCCAAACCTCCAAGCGTCAGAAATGAGGGCCCCCCCAGGCAGAAACCATACTCTGCCGTGGGTCGGAAACCCCAAACAGATGCTAACTTGTGTGTCTGCTGCCTCAGCTAAGATGGCAAAGGGTGGGGTGACGGGGACGCGTCTCCTGGGCCCCATCTGAAACCAGGTCAGTCTCGCTCAAAGGCAAAGGCTTTTCCTCTGTCCGTTGTTTCTCGGATGTTTAAGTAACTGTCCCCACTGGAAGGTCATTGGTTAAACTCTCTCACGTCAGGGGTGCCTGGGTGGCTCAGTCAGTTAAGCATC
Organism: Enhydra lutris kenyoni; assembly: GCF_002288905.1. Classification (NCBI taxonomy): domain Eukaryota; kingdom Metazoa; phylum Chordata; class Mammalia; order Carnivora; family Mustelidae; genus Enhydra; species Enhydra lutris. Next base: position 24,505,650 of record NW_019154110.1, read on the forward strand.
TGCCTTAACAGTTAAGCTCAGGTCATGATCCCGGGGTCCTAGGATGGAGCCCCGCATCAGGCTCCCTGTCGGCAGGGAGTCTGCTTCTCCCTCAGCGTCTGCCTCTCTCTCTCTAAAATAAATAAATAAGGGGCAGCTGGGTAGCTCAGTGGGTTGGGCCTCTGCCTTTGGCTCAGGTCATGATCTCGGGGTCCTGGGATCGAGCCCTGCATCGGGCTCTCTGCTCAGCGGAAAGCCGGTTTTCCCCTCCCTCTCTGCCTGCCTCTCTACCTACTTGTGATCTCTGTCTGTCAAATAAATAAATAAAATCTTTTAAAAATAAATAAAAAACAAAAAAATTTTAAAAAATAATAAAATAAAATAAATAAATAAAGTCTTTAAAAAGTAAATAAAGTCTCCCACATCAGAAGGACCAGCGCATGTCCTTTATGGGGCACAGAGCTGAGGGGAATGTGTCACGTTCATCTTGTCACCCCAGCACCTCCCTAGTGCAGGGCTTGGCACCTGGCATATGGCAGGTGTTAGGATCTGCTGCTGAATTAGTTGAGTCACAAGGATCCTGCAGCTGCTGGGGCCCGAGGTTGTGCTGAGAACATGTGGGGTGGTGACAAGGACTACATCTTCCCTCAGCACTGAAAGCAGGTGAAACACAAGCCCCTTGTGAAGGACCCAGCTGCCTCCTCTGAGAATCCAAGTCTGTGGAAAGCCTTCCAAAGCCGGCATGTCCTGCTCGCAGGCGGAAGTCCCCTGACTCCTCAAGCTCTTCCCTGAGGAACTGAAGCTAGAGAGGGAGACACTTTCCAAGCAAGGAAGAGAGACCCTGGCTCCGCCTGGCAGCAGGTGGACGTGGGTGCCTCTGTGTCATCGGGACGCTGTCCTAAGTGTGACTCCTTGTCCACAGAGAGGAGAAGGAAGACCTTACATGCACTTGGCTTCAATAAATATATGTTGAGTGAGTGAAAAAGAGACTAGTGTTGACGTGGGCCTGGAGAGAAAGAAAACAGCCTTGGTTTCTGACTGCTCTCCTGGACTCTGAGGTCAGCCTGCCTGTCATCTCTGGCCCTTGGAGCCCACGGTAGGTCTCTACCTCCTCACTGTAAACCTTCCTCCTGACACAGCTCAAATAGCTCCTTGGAACCAGAAGGGCACTAACCAGAAGAGGCTTGCTCCTGGGATGATCAGAGGGTCTTCCAGGGACACCCCAGACAGTCCTTCACCAGCACAGACAGTGAGACTCTGATTGGGAAGACAGAAGTGAGAAACCCAATTTCTGGGAGAATCTTCCCTGACAACCCCCAGGCTGCCATGTTTTTCTTCTATAAAGTCAAGCACTGCTGGCTTCTTCTTCTTTTAAGATCTTATTTATTTAGGAGAGAGAGAGAGAGAGGGTGAGCACACAAGTGGGGGGAGGGGAATTGGGAGAAGCAGACTCCCCGTTGATCAGGAAGCCCAATGTGGGACTTGATTCCAGCACCCTGGGATCATGACCTGAGCCAAAGACAGACGTTTAATGGACTGGGCCACCCAGGCGCCCCACTGCCGATTTCTTGACTGACTATGGAGGGGACGAGTCATGTGGAAAGTCACCAACCTAGGGGGCACTTCCCATTTGTTACTGCAGACCCCTGCTCACGTGGACACCAGCACCAGCAGTTTTGATAGAGGAAGTCCACCCATGACAGAGATGGATATGTGCTTCCCCATTACCATTCTCTCCTTCTTCCTTTAGTTTCCATTAGGCACGTGACCACCCAGCTAAGACTACGTGTCCCAGCCATCCTTACAGCTCAGTGGGGCTACGTGACTATGCCTGGCCAATGGAAGACCAACACAACAGTCGTCCTCAGTAGGAATGGGCAGCCATCTTGGACCACAACAGAGAAGGCACATGTTGCAGAGGCGAGAGCAGCAAGACGGAGGGAAGCTGGCTCCCCAGCACCATGGAGACAGTACCTCACCCCCCGCTTCCTTACACTCACACTATCACATGTGGGAGAACAAACTCGTGCCAAAGCCCCTCATGAGTTCGGCATTTGTTACAGTAGCTGAATCTGCGTCCTAATTAATACAAGGAAGGCCCTGAGAGGCCTCCTCAGGCCAGTCAATCTGAGGGCTTCCTCGCTGTCATCCATATACACACGTTTCCTAAAAGGATTTAGAGGCTGTGCCTGACGGTGAACTTGTCCCAGGAATTTACCCAGTTCAGGCCTGTCAGTGTGTTGGACCTGCAGTCCATGGGGCAGTCCCGTTCCCCCTGAGGGCAGCCCACGGCCTGGAAGCCAGAAGCTATGACAGGGTGGCCTCACAGCACAGAGGGTCAGGGGGCATAGCCTGAGCCAGAATATTTGGCAAGTCCACCAAAGGGAACTGTGTTCCCTTGAAATCCATGCAAGAAGCTCTGGTCAGTAATCCACGTTCGTTCTGGAAGGCGGCATGCCGTGGATTTCAAACCTTTTTGGTCATGAAATCTTTTCTTCCAATTAACCTTCCAGGGAAGCTCAGTACGTAAATCATATCAAAGTTTGGCCATTCTGCGGGAAGGAAAGAAGGGCCTGGAGCCCAGCCTGCTGGGTTACTTCCTCTTCCACCACCCTCCATTCCACGGCAGCCAATGCAGGGAAGTGCCTCTATGAACCCTTAGGGTTCCATGGAGTGCACTTTGAAAACCACTGCTCTGGAGTCAGGTGCCTGGGCTGCGGAGTCAGATAGACCTAAATTCAAAACTTGGCTCCAGTTTTTCACTCTCCTCTCAGCTTGAGTCCCTCTCAGTAATCTCGCACACAGAGTTCTTGAAAGGATTAGACAAAACCTACCCACGTACACTCTCAGCCCAGTGCCTGGTCCACAGTCGGTGTTCGCTAAATAGGAGCTATTACGATGATTTTGTTGGACCTTTCCAAGAAAGGTTTTGCTTGTGGAGGCTGCCTCCTCCAAACCAGCCCCAGCCCCATCCCAATTGTCTGCTGTTACAGTGTCTCTTCTGCCTCAATTATTCATGCCTGGAGCCCGCCAGGCACTTCATTGCTGACAGCGGGCGGCATTTGCCTTGGCTGAGCTCAAGACGTTTCTGGACAGGAGCTCCGGCTAAGCTGTCACCATCGGCCCGTCAACTGCCAGCCAACTGGCAGGTGAAAATGCTGGGGCAGGCCACCAAGGGCACCCTGCAGGGCCGGCTGGAGAGGTCTGGCCAGCCAGGCTTGTCAGGGGCTCCAGGCAGCTGGGTCCAACCCAGGAGGTGCTGATGGGATTGCTGGGGGAGGCAGCATCCCATTCCCTGACTCCACCATCCCACCAAGCCTTACAAGACCCATAGGGATGTTCTCCAGATCCCTGCGTCTCAAAATGTGCCCCCAGGGACCAGCAGCACCTGCATTACCTCGGAGCTCCTTGGAAATGCAGAATCCCGGGCCCAACCCCAAGCCTCAGGGATCAAAGTCCAAATTTGAATGAGCTTCCCAGGGGATTGATTCTTCAAACAATAAAGTTTGAAAAGCACTGGTCTAGAGGCACCCCCTGTCTGGACCAATATGTCAGGCATTTTCATCCACAAGGAGACGGTGTGTTAAACACTTGGACTCCAAAGGCAGAAAGACCTGGGCTCTTGTCCTGGCTGTCACCCACTAGCTGTGCAACCTGAGGCAAGAACTTCACCTCTCTGTTCCAAGATGGCATTAGAAATATTCACCTCTTGGTATAGGTGGGTGAATTCCATGTCAAGCCATAGAATGGGGTCTGCAATCAGAAAGGACTTCCATAACATGGCCTTTTATTCATATTTTCCCTTACTTCATGTAATAATAATACTCTCCATCTGCCCTCTGGAAGTATTCAAGCCTCTGGTTAAAATAAACCCACACAGAAAACTTGTCATCACAGAGTGCAGAAAGCGGGTCTATCCTGGAAAGGGAGGGGACCCAGGCCAGACAAAGGGGCAGCGACATCCACACCGAGGGCCCAGGGTAAAGAGGCGTCAGGATGGATAAAGCAGACCTAGGAAGGCCCTGGAAATGGGGCGTTGGAAGGCTCAGAAAGAGAGTGGGGACTGGCTTTCTAGACACAGCATTTCTCAGTGTCCCCAACACTTCATGGAAATGGAAGAATCATCCACTCTCGGCACGATTCCCCATGAGGAGGAAATATCAGCCAACCAGGGATTTTGAGAGCATAAATATAGATCCTATCACCACACAGAATCAGGACAAGGCAACATAAAAACAAACACAGACCTCCCCCATCCCTCAACTGGTCCCATGTGGCCACATTTCCTTCTAGCCTTTTCCATATGTACATAACTTCACATGGTTATAATCCTGTTGCGTGGACTGCTTCTGTCAGGTTTCATGATCTCTAAAGTGGTTTTTGATGTTGAACTTGGTCTTTTAACCATCACTTATAATGGCTTCCTGGCCATCTACTCCGAAGAAAAACCACAATTTTCTTAATTATTTCCTTATTGTTGGGGCATTCAGGTAGCTTCTAATTTTTATGCTCTCATAGATACTCCTGTGGTGAACATAGTAATATACTTTCCATCTCCAAGATGGTTTCCCCAGCTTTAAAGCTTTAAAAACTTTTGATACAAAGCAGTGCTTCTCAGACCCTAATGTGTATCCAAGTCACCTGAGAATCAGATACTGATTCGGCAGGGCTGGAGTTTCTGCATTTCCTTTCCTTTTCTTTTCTTCTTTTTTATTTTTTTTAAGTAATCACTACACTCAGCGAGGGGCTGAAACTCACAACCCCAAGTTCAAGAGTCCTTTGCTCCTCTGACTGAGCCAGCCAGGTGCCCTTGAGTTTCTGCATTTCTTTTTTTAAAATTTTTAAGACTTTATTTATTTATTTGACAGAGGGACAGTGAGAGAGGGAACACAAGCCGGGGGTGGGGGTGGTGGGAGAGGGAGGAACAGGCTTCCCGCTGAGCAGGGAGCCTGATGCGGGGCTTGATCCCAGGACCCTGGGATCATGACTTGAGTTGAAGGCAGACGCTTAACTGACTGAGCCACCCAGGCGTCCCTCATCAGATTTTTAGAACAACTCCATGAGTCATTCTCAGTCCCACCTTACAGATGAGGAATCTGAGGTTTAGAGCACATCAGTGATAAGGATACCTAGTATCTGCCATCCCTGGGACCACAGTAGGGTGATCAGTATCCTAATTTGCCTGCTACTGGAATTTCCCAGGACAATGCAAGACCCAGGAGCATTCTGGGAACACCAAGGTGATTGGTCACCTAGACCAGAGTCAGCTAATGTTTATCATTCCTGACCCTGTGCCAGGCCCTTAATGTAGATTCCTGTAGAACATCTTTACAATTACATTTAGACAATAGCATCCCCATTTGACAATGAAGAAGGGCTAAGAAATTTGCCCAAGACAAAAAGACAAACAACCCAATTTAAAAATGGGCAAAGCGGCAAAGGACTTAAGTAGACATTTCTCTGAAGAAGATATACAAATGGCCAAAAAGCCATGAAAAGATGCTTAACATTATTAGTCAATCAGGAAACACAAATCAAAACCACAATGAATATCATCTTACATCCATTAGAATGTTCTAATTAAAAAAGAAAGACAGTAACAAGTGTTGGTCAGGATGTGGAGAGTTTGAAACCTTCACACATTGCTGGGGGAGCATAAAATGCTTTGACTACTGTGGGAAACAGTTCGGAGGTTCTTCAAAAAGTTAAACATAGAATTGCCATTTGACCCAGCAATTCCGCTCCTAGGTATATGGCCCAAATAGTTAAAAACAGGTTCTCAAACAAATACATGTACACACATTCACAGTGTCAATATTCACAACCGCCAAAAGGCAGAAACAGCCCAAGTGCCTATCAACAAATGAATGAATCAGCAAATTATATTTGTACACTGGAATAGCATTCAGCCATGAAAATAGATGAGACTCAGAAACATTATATTAGGTGAAAGAAACCAGACACGAAAAGTCATATATTGTATGATTTCAGTTATATGTGAGACATCAAGAATAGGTAAATCTGGGCGCCTGGGTGGCTCAGTGGGTTAAGCCTCTGCTTTCGGCTCAGGTCATGATCTCTGGGTCCTGGGATTGAGCCCCACATTGGGCTCTGCTCAGCAGTGAGCCTGCTTCCCCCTCTCTCTGCCTGCCTCTCTGCCTACTTGTGATCTCTCTCTCTCTCTCTGTCAAATGAATGAATAAAATCTTAAAAAAAAAAAGAATAGGTAAATCTATAAAAATAGAACAGAGATTGGTTCTTGCTTGGGGATGAAGGGAGAGGGGATGGGAAACAACTGTTTAAATGGTACAGTAGTTCCTTCTGGGGTGATGAAATATTCTGGAACTAGATAGAGGTGATGGTTGCCCAACACTGTGACTGTATTAAATGCCCTTCATTTTAAAATGGTTAATGTTGGGGCGCCTGGGTGGCTCAGTGGGTTGGGCCTCTGCCTTCAGTTCGGGTCATGATCTCAGGGTCCTGGGATCGAGCCCCTCATTGGGCTCTCTGCTCAGCAGGGAGCCTGCTTCCCTTCCTTTCTCTCTGCCTGCTTGTGATCTCTGTCTGTCAAATAAATAAATAAAAGTCTTAAAAAAATAAAATGGTTTATGTTATGTGGGCGCCTAGGCGGCCCAGTCGGTTAAGTGTCCGACTTGTGATTTTGTCTCAGGTCGTGATTTCATGAGTTGTGGGATTAAGCCCCATGTTGGACACCATACTTGGCAGGAATTCTGTTTGGGATTCCCTCTCTCCCTCTGCCCCTCTCCCCATGTGTACACTCTCTCTCTCTCTCTAAAATAAATAAATCTTAAAAAAAAATAAAACGGTTAATATTATGTTATGTAAATCTCACCTCAACACGAGAAAAAGAAAGAAGAAAACCAACCAACCACCAACCTGCCCAAGGGACAGGAAAAGGATCAACAAGAGTAACTGTTGTGGGAGATAGATGTCCTGGGGTTGAGCAGCCACGAGGTGTCCTTGGCACCCGTACTGAGCCCGGAGCGGGTGGGTGAGGAGATGACAGGATCAGAAAACTCGCATTTTGCTCCTGAATGTCAACCCTGTGAGATCAGTATTTACCACCCCATCTGGGAAAGTCGAAACTAGTGGGGACTGCAGGGATTCCTTAATTGAGGGGTTCAGCATCCAGCCCAGGGTCAGGAAACTGGTACCAGCCATTGCAAAGGTTGGGGCCCAGTACTGCTAGATTGTTTCCATAGCACTGGAGACTGGACCCTTGGGCTCTACATCCTACCTCCCCAAACACCCCTTCCTCTTACAAAACCCCTTATCTTCTCTCTTCTCTTTTCCTGAGCTTCCCTTCCCTCCACCCACGTTATACACTACTCCTGGAATTCTCCCAGGTTCAGCCTCCTCACCTCATCCCTTCCCCTGAGCCCACTAGCATGGTACGGTCCTCCCACGGGCACAGCTTGGTCACCAGGTTCTGGGCTATGAGTCTGTCTGTCTGTGCCATTCTCCCCCAGGCCCTTCCATCTGGGGAGGAGGTCTCCTTTCGGGAACTGCCTCCTTTGGGAGATTATAGAAACCAGGCAGGTATTGCACTCATTTGTCCCTCTTGCTGTCCGCCATCTTGGACCACATGGTACCTGCCTGGACGCAGGGTCCCTCAGCATCCCTGGGGCTCCCCATGGTGGGGAAAGAGCAAGGAAGATTTTCTTGGCCAGAGAGGAAAGAAACTTAGGGAGGTGGGGCCCTAGGGAAGACTGGGGTGGAGGAGAGGGTCTTTCCTACCATGGAGAGAACTATTCTATTACAGGAGAACCTCCAAATCTGAACATTCTCAAGCTTGGTTTCTCCCAGACTCTGGGCTAGATCTGAAACAGAGAGCCAAGAAAACCTTGGACTAGGATTGGAAATCCCCAGGATGGAAGAAGAACTTTGTCCAAGGCTTCCTTTCCCTTTCTAGCCTCTCAGAATAAACCGAGCCACAACCCAGGGTCTCTGACTTAGTGTCTCCCCTCAATCCCCAACCCACTCCCTCCAAAAAATTTGCCAGTGTTCTAGGGCCTCAGAATTGGTCTTGGTGGGAAAATCTCTGGAAATCCTGGTCTAGACAAGAGTCCTAGTTCCACTGGGGCATGGTGGTAGAGTGGGTATGAGAATAAAATCTAAGGAGAGGGCTCTGGCCAGGGGCCTCGGAGCTGCCAGCTCACCCTGGCAATGCTGGCTGGATGCTCAAGGCCTCAAAGCAAGCACGTCTGGGTTGGACAGAGCGCTGTGGTGAGGTGGTGAGCCCAGGGTGCTGGGCAACAGAAGCTGAGCTGAAGACCCCGGTCAGGGATCTACCCTGGGTCTACCCTGGGCAGAGGGGCCAGGCAGGAGGGATGGCTAGGGAGTCTGGACAGGGATCTGGGGGGAAAGGGGATGGGAGGAAAGTGTTGGGCCAGAGGAGGCAACATAGGAAGATGGCTAGAGAGACTGGGCAGAAGGCCTGAGCCAGAAGGGAAGCCCACGGCCCGGAGTGGGAGAGGCCTCCGAGGTGGGTGTGTGGGGCAGCAGAGGGAATGGAAACCCACCTGCCAGGCCCTCGGCCCCTTGATATGGCCCCAGAGAAGAGTTCCTGGTGAGACTCAAGAAAACCTTCTGAAACAGACCAAACTGAATCCACCAAAATATCTTCTTCCCACCACTCCCCACTTGCCTCACTCTTTGCCACCAAGTCTTAGTCTAGATGGGGTTTCCTCTGGTCAAATAGACTCCAGCTATCAGAGACACTGAGCAGAGACTTGTGAAGAAGCAGGTGTCTCTGGGGCCCTTTGCTGGGCTCCTGAGTGGCCGAGGCTGCCCGCTGTCCGGGATAGGGTGGGCACACAGCATGGACGGGGGCTGGGGTGGGGTGGGGCTTGAGGCCCAGCTGTGCTGAAGGGGGTGATCCTCAGTGACCCTCATCAAACACCACTCAGTGGGTTCCAGGAGAGAATGGAGCTCGGGCCCCACGGAGGCCCCCAGCATGAGGCCACTTGGGTCGCAGGCATGCACCCCCATGTTCTGGTGGTGTGTAGCTCTGCCATTCTCTTATGTGTGGGAACCCAAGAGTAGAATAGAGTTGGGGTCCTTGGAGGTACTGAGTCCAAGGACCCCAGCATAACCTCTTCTCTTCAACAACTCCGTCTTCCGAGGTTTCCAGGGAGGGGGACATCCCTACTTCCTCTGTTCCTTCAAAGGAGGCCCTCCTCCCATGTGCCGGGCACCCATGGCAGAGTCTGGAAAGTCTCAGGCCTTGCGGGGCTTCCGTTCCACGGGGAGGACAGGCAATATAAACAAATAATAGATAATTCGGTGCAGGAAGTGATAAGTTCTATGGAGCAAAACAGTTTGTTCCCTCAAGAGCAGTCACAGCCCCGCAACTGTGAGAAAACAGCCATCTCTCTAGAGCCTTCTCTGTACCAGGCTTAAAACCCGCAAGCTCCTTCAGCCATTCTGGACTCCTCTGGTTTCTAGATAACCACCCAAAAGGGGGCACAAGCCCCTCAGCGTATGGTCAGGCCAAGAAATGCCCCACACGATCTTAGAGCCCTAGCTCTGGTTCCCGGGTTTCTGTGGGTTTCCATTGGTTTCCACTAACACAGTCAGCTTTCCCACCTCCGTCCTTGGCAGCCCCTTCACACTCCTGACTCATCTCCAGCCTACAAGCCGTGAGGAGCCCCACATCTTTTCCTCATGAACTACTGCTAAGCCCCATCTCTCCCACCTTATTTTAAACTCAAGCGCCAGGATTTATATTTATCCTGGTAGTTTCATCTGGCGTGAGGCCGACTATCACTCAGCCTGCCAAGGCTGTCTTCCAGATCCCAGTCTGATATCCGAACTCTCTTCCAGCTGAGGTAGAAGTCTGATCACTCCTGTCGCTCAGGCAGAGCTGGGCTCAGCCTCCCGGGCACTCAAGAGGGGTCTCCGGCCAAGGGGACCTTGCTCTTTCACGTGGACTCTCAACGTGTGGCTGCCGAGGGGGCCACAACGCTCCTGGGTCATCAAGGTTAGCCATGTGGTACCTGAGAAAGCTTCATGTTCTGCTGGTCATTCTAGTAACTGATTTTAAAATTCCTTTGACATATTACAGATCAGAAGTTCCCACACCTATATGACCAGAAGTCCATGGGAACTTTTAATTTTTTTTTTTAAGATTTTATTTATTTATTTGAGAGAGAGCGAAAGCGAGAGAGATCACAGAGGGAGAGGGTGAGGCAGACTCGCCGCTAAGCGGGGAGCCCGATGCAGGGCTCATTCCCAGGACCCTGGCTGGGATCATGACCTGAGCAGAAGGCAGACACTTAACTGACTGAGCCACCCAGGTGTCCCTGTGTTGTTTTTTTTAGAGGTTATTGAATCTATATTGGTTCTTGCTGATCTCCACTGCCCTTTCTGAATGCCCATAGACAATGGCTTCCAGAAGTCTGCATTTCTGTGGCTCTTCGGCCAGATCCCCTCTGCATGGACTGGGACATGGCCCTGTAACCCTGGCATCTGGCCCAGAGAAAGTATCAATTCTTTAAACGATAGTTCAACAAACCTGGGGGTAGGGAAGGTAGGGAAGGGTGTCCAGGGGTCACCTTACTCAGAGTACCTTTCCTGCCCTGGTCTTCTACTCCATCATCCCACCATGGCTCCTTGATTCTCCAAGATGGGGAAGACAGGGCAGAAGGGGAATTGAGTTGGGGCTTCGTTCTCTGAGGTTCTAGCAGGTTCCATCTCAGAGAGGGATGAGGTGAGGCGGTGGGGCCCTGCCCTCAGGTACTACATTTAATGTGGCACTAACAAACCCAGCCATAAACATTGACAATTTATTCATGCACTATCTTAAAATAGAAATGAGAGCCAAGAAATCGACAACGAACAAAATATCAAATTGTAAATAGGATCAGTACTAGTGCCAAGCCATGTCAGAGCCTGAGGTAAAAGGAAAAATAAGTCACGGAAACAATGCAGAAAGAGGGAGAGTTCAACGCATTTATGACCCTGCTCCCTCCCTACCAGGCTGCTGGTTGGCTCTGGTCCCTCTTCAGTCCCCACTTCAAGGGCTAGTAGATGTGGCCCCTCCTCCTGGTTTGGGTCCCCACCCTGCCTGCCAGCTCCAGCTCCGAGCTCTCAGTGGCTCCCGCTCCTGCTGTTCCCAAAGCACTTTACCACCCCCTGCTGCTTTCCTTCTCTCTGCCCATTCCTGGGTAAACTGTCCCTGCATTGACCGCTCCCACTGGAAAGAAAGACAGGAAGGAGCGAAGGAGGGAAGGAAAGAAGGAAGGAAAGGTGGGAGGGAGAGAGGGAGGAAGGAAGGGCAGAGCAGGAAACAAATTTTTTTTAATTTCAAAAAAAAATTTTTTTTTAATTTTTAAAATATCCCAAGATAGAAAAAGTATTACATCCATGACAAAAGAATAGAATGCTTGGGGTGCCTGGGTGGCTCAGTGGGTTAAGCCTCTGCCTTCAACTCAGGTCATGATCTCAGGGTCCTCAGATCGAGTCCCTCATCGGGCTCTCTGCTCAGCGGGGAGCCTGCTTCTCCCTCTCTCTATGCCTGCCTCTCTGCCTCCTTGTGATCCCTCTCTGTCAAATAAATAAATAAAATCTTAAAAAAAAGAAAATAAGGCTGAAGTGTGCCTGGGTGTCTCAGTCAGTTAAGTGTCTGCCGACTGAGACCTCCATCACATTTCCTGGTCAGCAGAGAATCTGCTTCTCCCTCTCCCTCTGCCCCTCCCCCACTCATGTTGTGCTCTCTCGCTCTCTCTCAATTAAATCAATAAAATCTTAAAAGAAAGAAAGAAAGAAAATAAGATTGAGAAAATCTTCCAGAAAATGGACCACCACCACCACCACCACCAAGCAAGCTATGCAAACACACAGAGGCAAAAGGCATAGACAACAGGAGAGAGAAGGAAATTCAAGGATCAATCCTTGATATGGACATCTAATCAAGGGGAATTGTGGAAAGAAGAGAATAGGCAGAGAGAAGACTGTCAAAGAAATAAAACAAGAGGACTTTCCAGAACCGGTGAATGTAAGTCCTAGGTGGCAAGAGTGCAGCACATATCCAGTGCGGTGGGGAGAAAAAGAGCCAGAGGCAGGGCACATGACCGAACTTCCAGAATACTGGGGTTTACACCCTCAAACGCTTCCAGAGGTGGGGGGAGAGCAGCTATAAACAAAGAACCAGAGTAAGAAGGACAGAAAACCTCTCAACAATGACATTGGAAGCCAGGAGATAATGCCTGCAAACTTCTGAAGGAAAATTATTTTTAATCTAGAATTCTATATTCAGCCAGAATATCAATCAAGTATGAGGATAGAATAAAGGCATTTTCAGACATGCGAGCTCTCTAAAGAATTTTCCCTCCTGTGTAACCTTTTTCAGGAAGCTAAACAAACAGGGGGGAGAGGCAGGGAAGAGAGGACACAGGGTCCATGGAACAGGGTGCCCAACACAGAAGACAGACGAGGGGGGAGGGTTCCAGTGTCAGAGGAGAAGGAGGCCCCACCATGACCTCGGGGTGGTTGCGTGGGGCAGCAGCCAGGGTAGGTCAGAGCAGGACAACAGGAGAGAGGTTTCCATGGGCGGGGGGGGGGGGGGGGGGAAGAAGGGGATAAAAACAGACTGGTTGGACCACGCCAAAGTTCTATTTGAGGCCAGTGGGTATATAAGAATATATAACCATGGTAAGTACAGAAAACTAAGCAAAGGGGGTTTGAAGCAAGGATCCAGGAAAACCAAAAATATAAGAGAGTAAACAATGATATTACCCTGATTGGGTTAGTGGCGAAGAATATTTACATGATTATCATGATATAAAGCAGAGCATATGGAATTAACAAAAATATTGAGAGCAGGATGACACTCGAGGGAGTACATAAAAGACAAATCTTCATGTACACAACAGGTAGTCAACAGATAATGTCTAAATGAATTAATCAAGAGGCAGCAGCACAAGCAAATTACTTAGGAATACGGTGGTAACCGCCAGGAGAAAAGGCCTCCTCCAGTGGCGCCTCTGGAGCAAGGGGCGGGCAGGTGCAGAGGGGCGGGGCAGAGGGGCGGGCAGGTGCAGAGAGGCGGGGCGGTCTGCCGCGCTTTGTTCTCCGATCTTAGCAGCATTTGATCTTTTTTGACTACCTGCGTGCACTCCTTTGATGTAAAAAGATCTTTTTGAACATAAAGAAATGTACGCGAAGAAGCACATCCTGTTGTTGCTTCTCGTTTCATAGTTTTTCTGCGTCCTAGGAATTCAATCTCAGCCATAGGCGCCTATACACACGGCCAGGGGCACGCTCACACGTGTAGGGCCACACACATTCATCACTCACACACGCACAGACAGCCCACGGGCAGACACACAGGCAAACGTACGTAATACAGAAAACCCTCAGACACACGTGCAAACACACGCACACATGGTGATCGATTCACCCACAGACACGGAGTCCCCGCCAGGCTCCTGGAAAGAAAGCCCGCTGGGGAGGAGGGCCAGACACCGCAAGGACAGCGCCTCCTCTGGGCCTTGGCCCTCCTGGCCTCCCTTCACCACCACCCCCCGTCCTCCACATGCAACTGGCCCCAGGCAGAGGAGGTTCTCTGCCCCAAGCTCCACACTAATTGCCTTCTTTACTCTGTGCCCTGCCCGGAAGCTAAGCAGCCTGAGCCTCTGCAGCCATTAAACCTTTGGGGCTGCGCTGTCTGTAAATGGTGCAGAAATGCAAAGGGAGAGGGGCCTGAGATGGCAGCTGGGTGTGACTAGTAATGCCACCTTCATTCAGCTTTTAGTGGAGGCCACAGGCAGTGAAAAAGTCCAGTGCCAGGAGTCCTGTGCACAGGCTGTGTATCCTTGGGCAAGTCACTTCCCCTCTCTGGGTGCACGAGGAGGAAGGCAATCTATGAAGCTCTGAGATGCGAAGATTTTATGTCCCAGGCCATGCCCTGCTTTCATCCCCTCCCCTGGGATACCTTTCTCCATGCTGACATCCAAGGTCAATCCCAAAGAATATGTGATTTGTGCATCTGACAGGTACACATAGGGCACCTGGGAAGCCCCCCAATTCCACTTCCCTCCCCTTCCACGTTCCTACAGCACTTACCACCACCCTGGTCCTGTTATCAGGTAGTGTGTCAATGGCCAGGGTGCCCCCGCCTGGGTCTTGGCTCAGCTGGGTCCTGTCCGACTCCGACACCTGCCCAGGGCTCTCTCGGGCTCTCTGACTCCAACCCTGCGTGGTCCCCTTGGCAGCCCATCCAGAGCCTCGGCCTGCATCCTGACCTGGGAGGAGACAGAAAGCTGAGTCCCAGCAGTCAGAACAAAGGTCCACAGAGGGGACCAGCCCATGTACTCTACGGAGGCCCCAACCCCACGCCATCCCTGAGTGTGGGGATACCCCACATGCACTGAGAGCCTCGGGCCAGCTCCACGCCTCACACTCTGTGCACAGAACACCTCTAGTCCCTCACCCCGGCCCTCCACAGTAGATACGATGCTCTCCATTTTGCAGACAGGAATCAGGGGCTCACAGAGGTTAAAGATTGTCACACCTTGGGTTAGGGATGGAGGTAAGTTCCAAACCTCCAAAGAGGTAATTATGCTCAACCTCCAGGGCACGCTGGAATCCTCGGCAGAGCTTCAAAAATTCCTCCTGTCTGGGTCCCACCCCTGAAATGCTGATATAATTGTTCTGTAGTGTGGCCTGGGCATTAGGAGTCTTAAATGATCCCCAGGGGAGCTTTCTCCAAAGCCCTGAATCGAACTCTGTAGACAAGAGTGAGAACCATTGCTCTGGAACATTCCAAACCAGTTCCTTATTTCTCCATCATAGAATCTCACCTTCCAGGGGACTCCATGGGCGAGAAGCCTGAGAGTAGAGCTCTTTTAGTTCAGGGCTTCTCAACATTAGCACTGTGGACATTCTGGACTGGAGAATTCTTTGTTGTGGGGGCTATCCTGAGCCTTCTAGCAAGTCCAGCAGCATCCCAGCCTCTGTCCACTAGATACCAGTGGCATCTCCTCCCAGATGGTGCCGATCGAAGATGTCTCCGTGATGGGGACCACTGTTTAGTCCTGCGACTACCTCCAAGCCACTTGGGCAAGTCCCTTTCTCCCTAAAACATTGAGCTTCACCACTATTAAGGATGGCAAATAGGTTTCATCTCAAAAGTCCTCTCTAATAGATTAGCGACAGCCAGGAGCACTCTCTAATTGAGACAAACTCGGAAGCTCCATCTGCGTGTAGCAAGAAAGATTGTCATGATCAATTAACAATGTCTGCCAGGGCACAGGATTGGAAAGACGCTGCACACCGGCCGGTTAACAGCCATTCCAATCGTTCTCTTCTGTCTCCTCTAGGTCGTTAAGTGCATTCCAAATGTCACAGAAATCATGCTATTCCTTTTTTGGAAATATCTGTGCCCCCAAAGATGTGTCTTATATTGTCACACCTACTATGGATGTGTGTGTGGGATACAGATCACTGGAGAGGTGGATCTGGTATTTCCTGGGATATTCATCAATTCCAGGCCCACTCCACGTCGGACACCTTTCTCCACCTCTGCCTACCCTAACCCTCCCCAGAACTGCTAGATACAACCCTCTTTTCTAGAGCACCGATGATGTAACTACGTGCCTCTCTCCCTGGTAGACGAGTTCCCCCAGGACTGTCCCCATCTTCTGCAAATATGTATCCTCAGTGTCTAGCAAAGAGTAGGTGCTCAATCATTGTACAATTGAGGACACGATACTAGAGGTAAGTAACTCTTGGAAGTCAGCAAGGACAGAGGTTGAGACAAGGCTTGGCCAGCACCAGGCCTGGGGCTGGGGCCAGGACTCTGCTGTGGGGCCCTGGTTTGTCATTAGACATTTTATCCAATTAAGTCATTCTTGGCTGCTGGTGCCTGCTGGACCCTTGCCGGCCCCCTCTCACTTCTCTGCCCCTAATCGCAACCAGATGCTCTGGAGAAGGTGGGGAGAAGGGTGGTCCCCAGGCCCCTTCCCCAAGTTGCCCACTGGCTGAGATGGGCCTGCGCCCAGAACTGGGAAGGCAGTGTGCCCGAGGCTCAGAACCCAAGCCAGGGCTGTCTTGCCCCTCTCGGGTGGGGCCCACAGCTGCCTCTGGAGATAGAACCGTTTGTGCTGGGCTGCTTTGCCCGGCTCCCCGGGTCGTCTTGCAAGCAGCCCTTGAGCCTGGGCGAGAGCCAGAATAGGAAAGGAACGTGTACAGAGCGAGCAGAGGAGCTTAACAGGTCTGGAAGGGGGTGCGGAGGATCTGGAGGCATCACTATCCTGCAACGGAAACAGAAGGGTACTTGAAAAGTGGGGGTCCAAGGCCTGAGAGGAGGGCTGAAAAGGGGGACCCAACCAGCTGTGGGGTCAGGGAAGGGACACCTGCACCCACAGGCTGTGTGACCTTGGACCTGTCTGTTGACCTCTCTGAGCTTCCGTTTCCTCAGCATGAACACAGGGATGACAGTCATGCCCATAGCACAGGCTGCCATGAGCATCAAATTCAAATGTCAAATGAGAAGTCTTTATAATCAGAGAACTTGGGGCTCAGGTCAGAGGCAAAGTGTCCATGAAGGCAGGCAGGGAAGGGGATGGAGAGGGAAGTGGCCCAGGAATCCGCCCTACCCTGGCCAAGCCCTGAGTCTGACCCTCTCAACCCCACCCCCACCTCTGTCTCCCTGCCACCCCGCCCCCTCCCAGTCGGCTGGGACAGGACCTCACCCCCTCAGCCAACATAGCTGGTGGCTCACATGTGTGTTGCACGGCCCATGTGCCTGTGCACACACAGACTTGCCCCAAGGTCCTGGCCCTACTCCCCACACGCTCACACATTGTTGCCAACCTCTCCCCGTGCTTGGCCCCTCTCTGCTCTACCTTCTGTCCCTCCCAGCACCTGTTTTACACAGATGCATGCATGTGAGTGTAGCTGCCTGGGAGCCCCGGCCAGAAGTACCAGAAGAGCCCAGAGCACCCACTCCTGGGTCCCGTAGCCACCCGTCCGTTCACCCACGGCCCCAAGTCGCCTGCCGTCTAGTGGGCTGTCCGTGCCATAATAGGGAAAATAAAAAATGACAGCTAACTTTTCGAGAACGCTTAGTCGGTGCTAGCCCTCTTCCAAATGCTTGAAGCCCATGAATTCATTTACATCCCGCAGTAACCCCTTGGGATGGCTGCTAGGTTGGGTCTATTGTGCGAATTGGGAGGTGAGGCATGAAGGTGTCGTGGAATCTCCCAATGTCACACAATTAGTCCATGGCAGGACAGGTGCACATGGGCAGGCTGACTTCCAGGAGGGCTGACTTCAGGGTCTGCTCAGGCCATAGGGAGGGCAACAAGAGGGGACCAGGAGCCCTAAGCTGTTTCCTCAGGTGCAGGGACAGCCCGGGGAAGGCCTGGCATACAGGCTTGGCTCACTGGGGACCAACGTGCCCGATCTCAGGAGCCCTGTCTAGGAGACCATGTCCCCTGGCACAATGGGGGGCGCCCCAGGAGTGCCGCCCCAGACCCTCTGTGGGCCACTGTCCTGCTCTGGCACCAGAAGCCGTGGGCTGACTTCAGGAGGCCACGTCATGCCCAGCCCCAGGGCCTGGCAGAGCCACCCGCCACCCCCCCCCGCTTGCCCTTCCTGCCTCACAGCCACCAGGCAATCCAGGAGTCACTGCAGTCACCACCCTTAATGCCCTTGAGGTAATCTCCCGCACACCCAGGACAAACTTGATTCCCTCCCTCCCAGGCTTCCAGCTCACCCCTCAGCTCTCCAGCCGAAGACCCTTTGTGACCCCATCCCTGCTGTCTCCTCCAGCCTCCGGTCTCCCTAAAAAGCCCTCTCCAGGACCCAGCCTGGCTCACTCTGGCCACAGGGCCTCACACAGATGACTTTCCCAGCCAGGACCACTCTGCTCCATAAGTGAACCCTTCTGAGGAGCCGTTGTTCATCCTTCAAGTGCCATGAGATGGCACCTCTTTCCAAAGCATCCCCCGACATCTCTCCCCTGTCATCCCAAACGCTACCTGCACTGTCCCAGCCCTGATCCCCACACGTAGTTGCCATCTGTGCTTCTGCAGGCTCCCGGCTCCCGACGCAGAGCCAATGCTGGGTAAGCACGGATGGAGGACGGAGGGAAGGAGGGAGGGATCCAGGGAGGTAGGGTAGAAGGGGCAGGGAAGGGAGGGAAGGAGGGAGGGAGGGGGCAGGAGAGAGAAGGAGGAAAGGAAGGGAGGGAGGGAAGGAATCTTCAAAAGCCCCTGAGTACTTGAGGCCCACAGGCTGAGAACGCCCTTCCCCCCGGGGCACAGGCAGCAAGAAAAGAGCACAGGTTTGGAGTCGTACAAGCTCCGGGATGAACTCTGAGTCTAACGCTTACTGACTGTGACACTGGACAAATTACATAAGCTCTCTAAGCCTCTGTTTCCTTATCTGTAAAACGGGAATGATAAAACCTACACTTGTAGTTGTTTTTGAGTCCTTAACAAAATGATACGCGCAGAGCCCCCAGCAAAGTCCTCTGGCCTTCTTTCCTAGGGGCTTGAGAGAGTCTCCAGACCCTGAACTGGAATCCTGTGTCCTAGTTACAAAGCCCTCAGCGGCATCCTCTTGCAGGGAAACCCACTGAAGTTCTCACCGAGGACCCTCCCTTGGGGAGAGGGAGGGAGGCACAGGGAACTAGCCGGAAGGGACCACCAGGAAGAGAAGAGGAAAGGAGAGAAGAGCCTGGCTTTCTGTGAGTTTCTCTCAAAGGGAGAGTCTGGGGTCCGTGACCACCTCCTGATTTGCTCACTCACTCAGTACACACACATTGAGGCCCTACTGTGTGCCAGGCACTGCGCCGGGTGCCAGGGCGACAGTGAACAGGTGGACACAACCCCTGGGCCCCAGAAGATTCTAGTTGGAAAAGACACGTAAATGAAAGAATGAATGAATGAATGAAGTGGTGGATGAGACAATGTGACATGCTGATGAGTGCAGGCAAAAGGGTTGGGCTTTATTGCTCCCCTGGGCAGAGCCATCATGGTGGGCCTCTCTGAGGATGTGGCCCTTGAGCTAACCAACACCTGGACTTGAAGACCAGCGTCCCACAGCCTGGGTGTGTTGAGGGATGGGGCAGAATCACGGCTATAGGGACCCTAGACACGATCTGGTCCAACCCCACTTTATAGAAGAGGAAATCCAGGTGCAGAGAAAGGAGGAAGTTGCCAGGGTGGCCAGAGGGATAGATGTTGGGCCTGATCTCCTGACTCCCAGCCCAAAGACAAGCCCTCCAGCTGCTGCTTCTTTCTCTGTCTATTTTAGGCGGCTCCCGTTCCCCTTGGGCCAGAGCCTGCTGCCCCTGCCATGCCCCTTGCATCCAAAGGCCATCTTCCTGTCTGTCCATCTGACTGTCTATCAGCCTCTTGCGGTCTTTCCTCACCTCCAGACTATATCTTTGGCTTCTTCATCTTTCTCCTGCTCCTGTTCTAACGCTGGAAGGAGTTTCAAGGCTCCACCAAACCAACCAACCCATCAAGAGGGAGGGGAGATCTCAGTTCCCTCCTGAGGCTCCCCCGAACCCCTCCCCACCCCACCCCCACCCCAGAGAGCTTGGAGTCTTGGGGCTGGATGGCACTCCTTCACATCTAGCTCCCCGATGCCCTTTCCCCAGGCCCCAGGGCTCCACCACGGATCCCAGCCAGGCTGTCCCTCCTTGGCGGCCCTCCCCTAGAATGTCCTACCCCCACACACACATCTCTTCTTCCCAGAAGACACCCCTACCTCCGCCTCCACCCAGGACTTTCCTCCAGTGCAGCCAGGCCTGGTGGAAAAAAAAACAAAACAAAAAAAAAAAAACAACAAAAACGAAAAACACTGGACTGAGAGTCAGCAGCTGCCCCCTCTGGCTTCCCAAGCACTTCCTGAAGTCCAACCCACCTCTCCTGCCACAGAGAAAGTCCATTTTTTCCTGGCTGAGTCTCTGGCAAAGCCCAGAAGACAGGGTGTCCTCGACTTAGAGCTTTGATTCAAGTCTCTGCCTGCCCTTCTCTTTCTGGCCTCCCCAGGCGTCTACTACCCCAACCCGACTCTGAAGAGACAGCTTTCAGCCAGGCTCCAGGCTTGCCACCTCCCTCCACCCCCCAGCACAGGCTCCTTATCTCCCAATTCCCTTTCCCCAAACCTCTCTGTGGTTCTCCCAACTCAGTCAGGGGTCCAGAGCCCTCCCTCATCATCCTAGTCACATCCTGAGTTCAGAAGGTCTCACCAAGTTTGGGGTTGCAGAGGACCTCAAAAACTGACCTGGCCAACCTCTCCTTTTCATATAGATTTTTTCAATTGCCAGTTACCCACATATATCATAACAAATCTGAAAAGGAAAGACAATCCTGAATAGGAAAAAAAAAAAAAAAAGAATCTTTCATAATCCCACCAAGAGTCAAAGATTTTGCTCACAGCTCACTTTAGAAGTGGCGAAATAGGCCCAGAGAAGGAAAGTAACTTGCTCAAGGTCACACAGCAAGTGAGATGTGGGGACAAGAAGCCAAGTCTCCGGCCCTTCTCTGTGTGGTCTCCCTGAAAACTGGTGCTTCTGTACCACCGGCCTTTTGCCACACCAACTTCCACTGCTCTCTGCCTGCATTTCCACCACCATCACCCTTCCCTACCCTCCTTCTCCACAGGGACCCAGGCCTGTCTCGTCTACACACAAGTCCATTGAAGTCAAGAACACAGTCACAGATGCTGTGCCTGGGGCTAGCACACCCCAGAGACACAGCAGCCCAGCTACAGCATCTCCCAGGACAAGCCCATGACCCTGTTCCATCCCATTTAAGGGACACCTATGTCCCCGAGGCATAAAGTTCTATCTCCTCAATTCTTGCTGTCAAGAGGCTAGACTGCAAATTACCCACCTCCCAACCCCAGAGAAGTCTGGGGGCCTGAGGAGATAGGAAGGTAATATAAAATTACATGCTGAACAATGTTTTTTTTTTATAATACGAGAGGCTCAAGGTAGACCTCAGAAAGGACTTCCAGGTGGGAGAGATGATTGTGGAGAACTAGTGTAGGGAAGAGGAGTGTGCCAAGAGGAGCCCCTGCTCCCCCCCCCATCCAGAGCCAGAGCAGCTGATGGCCAAAGGCCACCAGGACAGCAGAGCGGGAGTGACAGGAGGGTCCTGGAGACTGGGAAATGGGGGAGCAGCAAGTTGCTTTTCCTGAGCCCCAGAGGGTTCTCCAGGCTCCAAACAGGGAGAGGAAGGCAGTGGGACAGGCTGCTACAGAGCTTCCTCTAGGAGAGATGCTGGGTCTCCACCATCCCTCTGGCTGCTCCCACCCAGCCCCCAAATGTGAAATGGATTCAGACCTAACCTGGGTCAGCTTGGGGCTGGGGTGGGACCTGGGGGGTGGGAAGAGAAGGAGGTGGCAAAGCTGGGGCAGGAGGCACCCCATACTCTCCGTCTCATCAGAATTCAGCTTCCCTCAGTGTGACGAGGGGTCCCTATGACTCCCCTACCGTCCTCTTTGGGGCCAGAGCCCATTGCCTTATGTAGACCCCTCTACTGGGGTCCCTCTGGTGTCCTTCCAGGAGGGAAGGAGAGGCGAGGGGCATCAGTATCTGATGCCTCCACCCTCACTCGCACACCCGATGTGTTTAAGAAAGTGGGTCCCTGTCCACCTTTCACAACGCACGGAGCTCCTGGCCCTCCGCGGACAGTCCCCCCACCCACCCGACAACGCGGGCCGGTGGGTACTTGGCCTTGCCCACGCCCGCCTGCCTGCTCCCTCCCCGCCCCCCGCCCACCCCGACCGACTCCGGCCAGTCCTACCTGCTCCGGGCGCGGGGCTCAGCGCCCGGGCAGCCTCCCTGAACACCAGCACCAGGAGCCAGAGCTCTGCCCGCATGGTGGGTGCCAGGACCCGCCCCCGGCCCGCTGCGGGCCGCGGCCCCGGACAAGGGAGGGGCCGGGCTCAGGCGAGGCAGTCCCGGGGGCTGGCGCGCCGAGGGGTGGGCGGCGAGGAGGCGGCGGAGCTCGGGGCCCGGCGGGGCGGCGAGAGAGGCGCGGGCGCGGGCCGGCGGCGAGCGAGCAGAGCTGCGGCCTCCCGGAGTGCGGACGGGGAGGGGGCGGGGCGGGGGGGCGCGGCGCCTCCCGAGCGCTCCCAGAGTTTTCCCCCGTCCTCCCAGCCCTCCCGGAGCGCTCCCACCGCGGAATTGGAGAGGGGTGGCTGGGGGCGGAGTAGGGGACAGGGCGGGGGACCCTGGGCTGGGAGAAGCGGCCCCCCACCCCGCACCTTAGCTCCTGCCTCCCTTCCCCTCCTCAGCCCCCCTCCCCGCGGAAAGCCGCTGAGACAAGACCGTGGGGGGGGGGGTGCACACCCCAGGAAGGGACAGGCGCCCCTTTCCTCGGGCGGTGCACTCCTGCCATACGCACCCCCTCCTCCAGCTCTACCAGGCTTTCCGACTTTCTGGGCTGTTCCTCAGAGTTCTGTGGGTTTCTGATGCCCATCCCCACCCCAGGAATCTCCCCTTGCAGCACAGACCACCCCCGCCCCAGCTTCTCTCACCAACAGAGGCCTGAATGCCACTCCCCTCCCCGGGGCTCCTCTCCCTTTTCCCCATCACCGCTCCCCCCTCCTCCCGTTCCCAGCACCGTCTTTCCCATCAGCCTGGTGGACACCGTGGTAGAGGGCAGCCCGGACCTCCCCTTAACCCCAGAAGGTAACCGAGGCCACCTTTCTCTCTGGGGACCCCAGGCCTCTTCAGGGTCCCAGTCAATCCTCAAAGCCAGTCTATCCCCCTCCCCCCAGCACGAAGACATCTCACCCCACCTGCCACCACCTTATGACAGACTCTGGGGAATAGATCACCTTTTTTTTTTTCCCCTTTTCTTTCAGGACAGAATAAAAATACCCACAATTTAGGAAATTTAATAGACGGCAGGGAATCAGGTCAGGACACGAAGGTGCTGGTTCCCTCCCCTGACCTACTTCGTGCGGTGGCGAGGAGCTGGAGCACTCGAGGGTGGGAGGATGAGGGATGAGGGGCACCTGGTTTCTCACGGGGCTGGGGCCTAGGGACTGGACAGTCGCGGACAGGTAGGGGATGGACACGGAGAGCTCATGAGGGAATTCCCCAGGAAGAGGGATACGCGCGGGAACAGAAGAAGTGTGGGCTGGAAGGGGGGGGTTCCCTGACACTGAGGCCAAAGACAGGAACTGAGAAGGGAAACAAGAACCAAA
Organism: Enhydra lutris kenyoni; assembly: GCF_002288905.1. Classification (NCBI taxonomy): domain Eukaryota; kingdom Metazoa; phylum Chordata; class Mammalia; order Carnivora; family Mustelidae; genus Enhydra; species Enhydra lutris. Next base: position 24,528,831 of record NW_019154110.1, read on the forward strand.
GCCCCCTAATCTCTCAGAATCTCAGTTCCTCCTTCCTCTGGATGCAGAGTCCCAGAAACGACCTCCTCCAGCCCTAAACGCTAATCCTTTACGATAGGAAAAGGCAAGGCCTGACTGTAAGTTCTTCCTGTTGTCTAATTCAAATCCCGACTCTCAAACCCGAATAGGCCGCCGCTTCCAGTTGCGGCTTCTTGCTGCCCTCTAGCGGTCAAGTGGGGAGCCGCGGTCTGTCTTACACGGTCTCTTTAAAGGCTCGGATTGAAAACAGCAGCTTGGAAATAATCCCAAGCAAGAGACGCGTAAATTTTTTTAAACGTAAGCCTCTGGAACTTGCGCACCCATCAGAATCACCTAGAGGGCTTATTAAAAATACAAATTTCTGAGCGCCACCTTCAGGTTTCTTAATTCAATAGTTCCGGGAAGCCGAGAATCTGCATTTCTAACACATTCCCAGGTGGTGGTGCTAGTCCGGGGACCACATTTTAAGATCCATCGCTTGAGAATTCTCGCTTCTTGCACTGTCTCGCGTCTTTGCTCTACCAATTGTGGTCTGCTCAAAAGAGAGAGGGCGAAAGCAATGTCAACACAAAATGGAGAAGGGAAAAAATGACACATGGAGACATGGACCTTTGTGGCCCAGTGAAAACAACTGGCCAGGGGGCACCCGGATTTGAACCGGGGACCTCTTGATCTGCAGTCAAATGCTCTACCACTGAGCTATACCCCCTCTGCTGACGTCTGGGCGCAGTAACCTCTTAGTCCTATGACTGCGCAGGCGCTGTGATGAGCTCGTGAAAAGAAGTCGTGTCCAATGTTTACAAAAGTTGGAAATAATATAATCTCAAAAAGATTACTCGCCTGAACGCAGAACTTGTTTCCCGAAGCTCTGAGCTTAAGATTTCTACTGAATGATGTAAGCAAAATGGAGTTTGGAAATGGGAGGGGAGATCCCTCGAGATCCTTCGTTTCGGGGACATTCCCTGCGCCGATGTCCCCCTGTCCTGCCCTGTCGGAGCCCCTTTATTGCCTCTTGGCTCCCCTCTCTCCGTCCTGCACGCTCGGGCAGGGTTCTCTGGGTCTCCTTTCCCCAGCGCAAGCCAGGACCTTAGGTCCTGGGCCTCTCTCCCCGGGCAGAGCCGTTGGGGTCGCTGGCCAGGCCTCCCTGATAGTGCACCGGCCTCCGCCCTACCACTTCGGAAGTGCGCGGTCTGGGCTGTCCACCTGGGGTTAACCAGCAGCTTCTCGCCCTCTCACTGTATCCCACCCACAGACGCACGCGCGGGCTGAGCGCACGGATCTGCTCGTCGCCTGCCTGCAAAACGGGGTGGCAGGCCCTGACATCGCATCTCGCATCCCCTCTCCCCTGCCGGTGCACTTTGAGGGATGGACTAGTGGATAAGAAAACACGAAAAATCTGACGTGGAGAGGGGGCACCCGGATTTGAACCGGGGACCTCTTGATCTGCAGTCAAATGCTCTACCACTGAGCTATACCCCCACCGTGCCGTTCACACTTTACTGGAATAGGTTTCTGTAGTATAAGGAGAAAATATTAAATTGTTTCGGTCCAACAGTTGTGTCAAAGTGACCTCATGAAAAGAACAGGTTGTGGACTAAATGGGGATAGCTAGAATTGCTGAGTTCTTTTTCCACCATTACACCTCAGGAAACCACAGGATTAAAGACTCCTGGACCTTCTATAACTGTGTCCAGACTGTCCCCAAGATGTCCAGTGCTGACTTGGGAAGGAGAGAAACCCATGGACTCCAGAACCATCTCAGGTCTTATGGCGTAAAAGCAGGGCTCCCTGTGTTCAGATGGACAGCGTGGGTTTCCATCCTGTCTCCAGCTCTACCTCCAGAGGACTCCTGGGCTTCTCCAAACCCCAAGGGCCCCTCCTCTCCGCCTCCACGAGTCAGCATCAAGCCACGCCCACCCCTAGATCCAGGTAGAGCCGAAAGCTCCCAGTCGCAGCAAGCCAGGAGTCAGTTACCTGGCAGAGGGTGGGAGAGACCAGGACCAAAGAACCAGCCAGTCCCCTAGACCAGTGGACACTTGAGGCAGTACCCCCTCCATTTCCCAGGAGAATTTCCACAGACCTGATGCCTTGTACAAAAAACAAAAGCCAGTTTGAAGCACAGGTAGCAGAAATGAGAAGTGAGCGGTCTTCAACAGCATTTATTACTCTTTTATAAAAATTCTAAAACAACTAAAAAATCGTTACAAAAGACAGCCAAGATAGGCATGCTGTAGGAATTGGAGACATCTGGGAGGTGTGGGATTCATACTGGAAGGACTGGAGGGCAAAGGATGGGATGGCTTAACTCTCAAAAGCTGTGGTCCGAGCCAGCATCTCAGAGGGAAGGGAAAGGCATGGGAGGAGTGGAACTCCCCGCAGTGCAAGGGACTGTCCCCGTCTGGGATGTCCCATCCTTCTTCCTCTCCCTTCCCACCAGTTTTTGGCTCTGTCTTCCTTCCCCTGCACCTGCCCCTTTTGCCTTTCTGGAATCTCCTTTGCTCAAAGATGGCAAAGGGGCCAGAAAACTGGGGTGGGAATCGAGGGATAGGAGGTGGAGTTCTAGGAAATAAAGAGCATTTCCAGGGGTCTCCTACTTTATCCCCCATTTTTTTCCCCTCAAAGAGGTTGCAGGCTGAGGGGACGGGGCTCTACTTCCCAATCCCTCAACACATCTAACGACTTGCCTGTGCCTCCAAAGACACATGCTTCCCCAGGGTGAAGGGCAGCTCTTCTGCTGTCCTGTCTGCAGCAGATCGTACAGGCAGTCTAGCCCTTCGGTGGCGGGATTAGGTCGGGTGGACTTCGGCAATCTCACTGTCCATAGCTGACCCAGCTCCCATCAGAGAACCGCAGAAAATAATCATCACTTGCGTTTTCCACCCAAACAGTCCAAGCAAAACCCCCCAGAGTTTCTGGTCGGCCTCAGGTCAGGACATCAGTTGGCAGTGGCCCGAGACTGCATCCACTGGAGCCCCGCGGGCAGCCTGCAGGGAAGATGGAAGAGTATATCCCACGGATCAGTATATCCCATGAGGATGGTGGCCTCCAAGTCGCCAGCCCCAACCCAGAGCCAATGAATTAGATGTAACAACCAAAGTTAAATCCCTTCTCTCCATCAACAAGTATAAACAGATTGAGTACCACTGCACATCAGGTCCTGGGCTAGGGGCCGGGGTTACTGGTGAAAACACAGACATGCCCTCTGGGGCCTACAGTCTAGCAGAGGAGATGGATGTGGATTGGAGGAGGGAATGGCAAGGACACTACCAGAAATGTATGGTTCCTTGGACCGACCTCCCTCCAGCCTCCAGACACCCGGGTCCCCAGCCTGCTGTGATCCCACTCGAGAAAGAGGAAAGAGAACTTTCCAAGACTGATGAGAGGCCCTTCCTATGTGACCTTCACATCCTTTGCAACATTTGCCCACATACTTTCAATCTCCCTTTCCCACTTGATCTTTTCCAAATACTTGCCACTTTTAACTTATTATAGCTTTTTCTTAATTTTATTGTTTATTGTTGGCTCTCTCCCACCAGAATGTACGCCCCATGAGGGGAGGGGTTTTGTATTTTGTTTGCTGCTGATTCTCGGTGCCTAGAAAAGTGCCTGGCCCAGAGTCAGTGCTCGATAAATGTTGAATGAATGACACCGTTTGCTCTCTACAGAAACCCTAAGAGAGAGTCAGTACAATCACCCTCCTCTTTACAGATAAGAAAACTCAAGGTCAGAAAAGGTCAATGACTTGTGTCTGGAGGGCTTGGCCCCCAGGTCTTCCTATGGCTTTCTCCTCTCCCTTCAGGTCTCAGCCCAAAAGTCACCTCCTAATAGAGGTTGTCCCTGCCCACCACAGCTAACTCAGACCAGTTGTTGTCCCCTCCATCACTGTTAATCCAATTTCATTCTCTGCGTGGCAATTCTCAGTATCCGAAATGTTTGTGCTTAGGTGGAGGGTCACCCCTCTCCCCACTAGAATAAGCTTCCCAAGAGCAGGTACTGTGCCCTGCTCACTGCTTGCCCACATCTCAGCTGTGGGTGGGTGCGTGCCTGTGAGCCAGATTCTGACAGGGAGAAACAGGAGAAGGTTCTGATGGTCAGCGTTCATTGACTGGGCCAGACCCTGGACGTCCAGGTGGGGAGCCACTAACCCTTCCCCAGTGAGGGCACAGCAGCCCTGGATATGCCATGGGTGGTCTTTGATGGCGGTCAGAGTGAGGAACTGAGAGATCTCCACGGTGGTCATGGAGTTCTTCATATCCTGCTTGTTGGCAAAAATTAGGACGGAAGCATCTCGCAGAGCCTATGGACAGAGGAGCCCAGCCCCAGTCAGCCTGCCAGGGCCTAGCTTCCCATCCCCCTGCCCCCTAAGTCCTCCCTAGCCCCCTGCTGTCCCTGCAGGAGAAGCCCATGCCCCGTGGTACCCGACGTGGGGCAACCACACCCGCGGACACCGACAGCTCGCAGTTTGCCTGCCCCCAGCTCTGTGATTCTTACGACAGTCCCATGAGGCAGGAATTTGGTGATCCTCCCCCATTTTGTATTTGGAAAAACTGAGAGAAGTGAAGTGACTTGTCTGAGGGGAGGAAGTCCCACGGTGAGTGAGAAGGGGGATCACGACCTGGACCAGTAGCTCTGGCTTCTGCGATCCTTCATCTGGGAGAAATTAGCCCTGTCCAGACAGCTGGGGTAGCGGCTCTCAGACACGGGGGACTCAGGAACGAAGCTCAGAGAGGCTAAGTGAGTAGGCTGAGGTCCCACGGCTAGTCCCCCCGGGGCCCTCTCCCAACCTCGGAAGCCTTACCTCGTGGGCCAGCATCTTATACAGCTCCTCCCGAGTGGTCAGCAGCCGGTCCCGGTCCGTGCTGTCAATCACGAGGATGACGAACTGGCCAGCAGAGGGCAGCGGTGAGTCGTGGGCTTTTCCCGCAGGAACGTGTCTCCCGCCCACTGTGCTCCCCACCCGGCCTCTGCACCGCCCTGATGTTAGCCCCACAGAGAACTGGTCTGGTCTCAAGCTCTCACTGCCCTCAAGTCCCGTTTTCATTCCCTTTTCCATCCAGACGGTGGGGGAACACAGCACGACTCGGATTGCGTGCCAGAGGCGATGCTATGCCGTGGGCGTTGGGGTCAGCATTCGGGTCCCAGCACAACCCTGTGCCCCTGGACCAGGCTTAGCACCATTTACAAATGAGATGAGCTCAGCGAGACGGCAGATCTTGCCCTAGGACACACAGCTGGTGAGTGGCGGTGCTGGAATTCGCACTCGGTCTCACTCTGGGAAGCAAACCACGGAATCCACGGCTGCCAGAGTGAGAAAGGAGGGCCCCCCCGAGACCAAGGGCCTACGCCACGCAGGGCATCACACAGAAAGCTGCCAGCAAGCAAAGCTGACAAGAGGTATTCACAAATTTTAACAAAACACTGCTGCATTAAGGATTTGAAACACATGTGTTAGCGGTTTTGTTTTGTTTTGTTTTGTTTTAATTTTCACAGTCATTGGGGCAATCATTATTACAATCTCCACCTCTCAGATTCGGGTAACGAAGGCTCAGAGAGGGGAAGTGACAGGCTCAAGTCACACAGCAAGCAGCCTTCCAGGCCCCTCCAGCCCCAGCATGCCGCTCACCTCGGTGTTGGAGTAGTAAGCACTCCAGGTGGAGCGGAGAGCCTCTTGCCCCCCTATGTCCCATACGAGGAAGTGAGTCTTCTGCAGAACGATCTCCTCCACGTTGCTACCGATGGTGGGAGATGTGTGGACCACCTCATTCATCAGGCTGGGGAGGGAGGAGAGACCACCAAGAGCTCAGCGCATTCTGCTCCCAGCTCTGGGTCCCCCAGCCCTCGGCTCTCGAGTCAGGCTAGATCTAACTCAGAACAACTCGGCCCAGGGTAGCCAAGCCTCTGGTCACAGGGGAGTGCAGGCGGGAGTGGGACTGAGCCTTGTCCTGGCGCGGACCCCAGAGATGGGAGTCATATTAGAGCCAGGTCTCCAAACAGCAATATGCAGCTGGATCACCTGGGAGTCTTGTTAAAATGCAGAGAGAACACACACATTTTTATATGTAGAGGGTATCTCTGGAAGATCTGGGAGTCTGGGCTGATTGGGAAACTTACTTTTCACTCTGCATGCTTGTAATGTTCGATGCTCTCTTTTCTTCTGGTTTAAGATAAACATTTGCATGTATTTCTTTTTCAGGGGAAAATTTTCCTAAGTAAATACTCTGGAGGTTCCAAAGGGGGAGAGATGCCATCCACAGAGTGGATATTGGGAAGAGCTCCGATGGATAATTACTCAGCACACGTGCCAGACCCTTCTAGATGGGGAGCTACAGAGCTCACCCTGACTCAAAACTGGCCCTCCCCTTTGGGTTTGAAGAAGGGGAGAAAGTTAAGAGGCGAAGGTGGTGTGCAGGAGTTAAAAGGTGGGACCCACCGCTAGGGGGAGCGAAGAGCAGGGAGGCAGGAAGTCAGTTTCTGACAGCCTCTGGCCTGCAACCAAGTTTGGTAGGGGCAAGGGGTGGGGATGGTGGGGACCACTGGGGTCGCCCATACCGGGCAAGATTCGAATGCCAGGCGAGCGGCCACAGAACTGAAGGGTCACCATGCCAGGAAGATCTCATAACTCCCCCCCCCCACGATCACTCCTCCTGGCTACTGGAAAACCTGGGAACCCAGGGAAGAGTGATTGGTCCAAATCTCTGTCAGTCTGGTGGAAAGAGCCAAGCCCCATCTCTTTCCACCCGAGAGTCACTTACAACTGGTAAAGGATGGTGGTCTTTCCCGCGTTGTCCAGTCCCACGATGATAACCTTGTGCTCTGGAGGCATCCGGGGGTGGGGGTGGGGGTGGGGAGGGCAGGGTCAGGGCCAAACTCAGTAACCAAGGGTACTGAGTGCCCCACCGGGGTTCCCAAGAAGGAGACGAGTGTTTCCAGCAAGCTGGGAGATCTCTGCTCACTGTACCATTTCTGCTTCCCTGCACCCCTCCCCGACCAAAACCCAACAGGACAGGTTTCCTCCCCGACCCCGGACACCAGCGGCATTCCCGGACAGTGGAAATGATTGCTGAGCCTTCCTCGCTCCACATTTCCAGAAAAGCGGTTGTCCGAAAGGTCCGGGGCGCCTTGGGCTGGCCAAGAGAAGGGGTCTGGAGAAAGAGCCACGATCGCAGGAAACCCGCGGCCCCTTTTAGCCAGGAGGACGGAGGCTCGCGGAGCCCTGCGCCCCGTTATGCACCGAAGCGCGCCACCCGCGAGGAGCAGGAGGGGAGGGGGCGGGAAGGGGCTATGGAAGGGGGCAGGGGAGACCCCGGAACTTGCAAGGAGCGCCCACGCAGGATCTTCGGAGCCCGAGGTCCCCCAGCGCATCCGCCCTGACCCCGGATTCGGGGAGCCCCGGGTGGGAGCCGAATCAAAGCAGTCGCTTGAATGCGCTGTGCGCCCTTTACCCTGGTTCCCGAAGACGCCCATCAACTTGGCGATCAGTTGTCCCATGGCGCGTCCCGGGCTAGGGAGGGGCAAGACTCAGCGACCTTCGGGGGCGCGGGTCGAGCCAGGGTGCTTAGAACCCCGCCCCCGGGGAGGGCCGAGCGAGTTTTGCCTATGAGGTCACGGAAGCCCGACGAGTCACCTGCGGGACCCGGGAATCCCCTGGGACACTGGCCCCTCGCGGGTGCTATGAATGTCACAACGACAGCTAACAGGCTACTTGTCTAGAGCCCTAGAGGTGCAAGGAAAATGGGGTCCAGACTCCACATCCCTCCCCCCTTTGCCCTGAGAAAACTCTAGAGGTTCTCTGGGTGACCTGCTCCCTGACTGCATCAAGGAGGCCCAGCACAGTGACCCACTACCAGGTCCCAGCTGTCCCTTCTCCAAGTGTCATGTCTGAGCACTAGACTGAAGCAAAACCCTCCGTTCTGCACCTGCCGGCTGTGTGGAGCAGAGGGGTCACTGATCCTCTCTGCTGGGAGAATATTCCAGCCCTAGTTGGATCTCCAGCGGTTTCACTAGAGATTTCACTAGGGCTCTTGCAGACGCACTCAAAGTGAGTTCCCTTAGGGAAGGGCGGGGTCTCCCTCCCTTTTGGAGGTCCCTTGGTGATAGGCAACTTCTAGGAATAAATCCCTACAGCTTCTACAATTCATTGGCAAACCAATGCTCAGGCACAGCTGCCAGATCTGGGGGATGGACATCTGAGGATAGGGACAGAGCAACAAGAGAGATCTTGCAGCTAGAGACCCTACAGAGGGGTACCAGATGCCAAGAGCCAGCAGGAGAGAGCCCGAGCCAAAGAGAGCAGTGCTTGGGCGCCTGGGTGGCTCAGTGGGTTAAGCCGCTGCCTTCGGCTCAGGTCATGATCTCAGGGTCCTGGGATCGAGTCCCGCATTGGGCTCTCTGCTCAGCAGGGAGCCTGCTTCCCTCTCTCTCTCTCTCTCTCTGCCTGCCTCTCTGTCTACTTGTGATCTCTCTCTGTCAAATAAATAAATAAAAAATCTTAAAAAAAAAAAAAAAGAGAGCAGTGCTGGACGTGGGAAAAGGACGAGGGGACACTTTTAGTTGTGAATTTCCTTCTTTGCTTAAACTGGGAAAAACCAGAAAACAAAAAGAGAAGTGGGAAGGCAAACCCACCTCAGTCTGAGGGGACAGTTAGGAGAGGTCAGTTATCACACAGGAGAATCAACTCCCTCCGCCCCCACACTGCCATGGTCCTCCCGCAGCGCATTAGTGCTCCCCTCCACTAAGGGGAAAACCTCTGATTGTCTCCCTTCCTCTGCCTCCCCCTGACTCAGCACAGCCCTATTCACCGACATAAAGCCCAGCCCAGAGCCTGGCACTCCACAGCTCATAAACCTTCAGTGAGTCCCTAGTGCCCACTGGATCTAGATCAGCCACGTCATCTGACATTCACAAGTCTCCATGAACAGCCCTCACCTGCCTTTGCAGGTGATCTCCCACCTTCTACGTCCACTGGTCCTTGCCCACACATGCCCAGCTCCTTCTGTCATGCTTTTGCTTCTGTGTTTCCTCCACCTGAATGTCTTTCACCTTCTCAGAAAGGTGGGTTCTTAAAAGCCTTTAGCCGCCTGCCATAGAAACCACCGACTTCCCAAGCCCTGGCCTGGTTCTCCAGACAAATGGGGCTTCTCTCTACCCTGACACTGGAGACTGGCCTGTTTCCACCAATCAGCCCTGAGGCCAGGAGGGTGGAGTTCGGGTCTTGCTCAACTTTGTTCTCCGCCCACCCCCCTCCGGGCCTGGTCCAGTGCCTGGGACCGTGTTGCTACTGGAGTGAAGTACAATGAGTTATGCTAGAGCCTGAGAGATGGTGTTTCAAGCATTAAAGAAGTATGAGCACAAGTTGAAGAGGCATGAAGGAGGCTGGGAAGTCTATGGAGAGAGCAGAGGAAAAACAGTCAGCTAAATAAGGAATTCTCACCTCAACCGCCTTGGTGCCTGGAGTTAGAGGGAAGGAGAATTGACTACCAGAGCCCATTTCAGCCCCAGGAAAGAAGGAATGCTGGGTGCAGTAGAATGGTGGTGCAGAGGGTGCTGGGGGAAGCAGCAACACTTTAAACACTTTAACCATCTGTTTCCTGGGGGGGGGGGGGAAGGAACCCCTTAGTGCATCCTGCCCCTCCCTCCCAACTACCACCACCAATTGCAGAATTGAAAGTGACATTCTGCTAGCTGGAGCACAGTCCGTCACAGACGAGAGCTGCCTCTGCTGCCAGGCCTAGATCTTGGGTCTTAGGGAGCATTCATTCATTTATTTGACAAATATGAGTCAGGAGTTAGGAAATGGGCCAAGCAGACAAAACAGACCCGGTCTGGGTCTTTTGGAGCCTTTACCATTTAGTGCGAGAGAGAAATAAACACCAAAAATAAACATCAAAAAATAAAACCAGAACAAAACTCTGAGAGACAGTATGTAGGAAGGCACATTTTCTTGAGGATGTGATTATTGGCGCTAAGACAAGATTTTTCTCTAAGGTACCACCTGGAACACCCATTGCGCCCGGGCAGTGGAGGTCCCAGATCAGCTTCTGTGATTTGATGGAAGGTGGGAAAACCTTCGGCCACACACTGGATTGAGGCCTCTCTGACCTCAGTTCAGAAGCTGGACAGAAGCTATAGGTCAGGGGCACCTGGGTGGCTCAGTTGGTTAAGCAGCTGCCTTCAGCTCAGCTCATGATCTCAGGGTTGTGGGATCGAGCCCTGCATTGGGCTCCCTGCTCAGTGGGGAGTCTGCTTTTCCCTTTGCCCTATCTATGCTTGTGCCTCCTCTCTCTCAAATAAACAAATAAAATCTTAAAAAGAAAGAAGAAGAAGAAGCTACTGGTTCAGTGGTCCCCGACAGGAGGGGTCCCCAGCACCTCAGTTCCCAACTCCCTGAGGTAGTAGTAACCCCAGTCCCCCAGTCTCTCTAGATCTAATCCCAGCTGACTTTATGGTTGTTGAAATCCTCACATGCTGACAACCACCACCGTGCTGAATGAACATCAGTTTAGGGCTTGTGGTTACCAAAAGACAAGAATCTCTCTTTCTTCATCTCTCAACATCTCTAAGTCACCTAGAAATGCCCCCGCCTGCCAGTTCCGGGAAAACACAATTTCAGGCAGAAGGCACATGAAGTGGAGACAAACATACTCAAGACACATGCTTCTTCCTCCCCAACCCTCCTCCACTTGCAAAAGCCAGAGCAGGGGAATCGGCATGAGACTCGGGGCTTACAGGCACCGCAGAACTTGAACTCCAAAGATCTGAGTTCATGTCCTTGCTCCATAGCCATGTAACTGTGGGTGTTGCTTAGCCTCACTGAACTTTATCCGTAAACTGAAGTTAATAATTCCTGCCATTGATTCAAAAGATCGGGGTCCACCCCCAGATGGAGCTTTCTGCCATTCCCTGATTCTTCAGACTAAGCACCCAGCTGCCTTTTGTTCTTCTCCTCTTGGGTGTCCTTCCACAGGCACCATAAGCCTACCTTGTCCAAAGCTTGACATTGTTTCTGCCCCTAACCTGGTTTTTTCTGGCGCCTGGGTGGCTCAGGGGGTTAAAGCCTCTGCCTTCTGCTCAAGTCATGATCCTAGGGTCCTGGCAGCGAGCTCTCTGCTCAGCGGGGAGCCTGCTTCCTCCTCTCTCTCTGTCTGCTTTTCTGCCTACTTGTGATCTCCGTCTGTCAAATAAATAAATAGAATCTTAAAAAAAACAAAAAACAAAAACACCTGGTTTTTCCACCTGCTTCCTCTATGTCCGGGAAGACCATCACCCACAGTTACCCCCAGACACCTCCCTCTCTCTCACTGGCCACCACCGATTGCTCTCCAAGAGCGCCGGCTTCTAACTGCTTGCTGTCTCTGGCTGCCACTGCCTCCTTTCCCATCGCACTGCCTTGGCCTAGCGCAGCCCCACCTTGTTTCTTACCCGGAGGACCACAGCTGTGTCCAGGCTAGCCCCTCCAATCTATGCTCCAAACCGCAACAAAGACAACTTTGCCATTGCTGCTTACAAGCCTTCAATGTCTGCCCAGTGGCTTCAGGACAAAGCCCAGACTCCCATCACATGACTCAAGGCCCCCTATGATCTGCTCCTGCTGACCCTTCTCTGACCACCACCTTGAGAGCACACTTTGCTGGTGAAGTACCAGGAACATGCCATGCATGTCACCTGCTTCCTCTGCCTTGAACACTTACTCCCCCCGCCACCACCAGGTTAACTCTTAACCAGGCTTCTAGACTTCACTGAAGCCTCACCTCCTCTGAGAAGCCTCTCCTGACCTCCCCAGACTAAGGGTGCAGAACCCAGTGCTTCTCCCAGCAGAGAGCTCACAGTGCTGTCCTGAATGGTCTGTGGCTCCCTTTTAGACTTGTGCCTGGTACACAGTAGGTACTCAATTAAAGTTCAGTGAGTAAACACAGGAATAAAGGATTGACTCCTTTGAAAGGCAGTGGGGTAAGAACACTAGGCTGGGAGGCAGAGACTGGACTCCAATCCCAGCAGTCTTTGCCATCAACTCCCTGGGATCTTGGGCCAGCCTCCTGACCTGCGGACCTGCCCAGTTCCTTTCCTTGGGTCTGCTAACCTTTCAACTGGAAGGTCTAGATGGCTGCTGCCCTCTACACTCCCCCAACCCCCGGCCACATGCACTTAGGGCAATAACATACAGGTGAGGGACCCAAGAACTCTAGTCCTCCAGGTTCCCCACCCCAGAAACAAGGAGAGTGGAGAAATGGTTTGAGTGCCACATGAGGCAGGATACACGGGCCAGCGGTGACAATAGTCTGGGGTCCACATCCTGCCAGCTGGTGATGACAGAACTGACATAGACACCTGCTGACTTTCTCACTCTTGAGTTATCGGGCTGGGGCTGGGGTGGCCTCCATTCTCTGCCCCCCAAAGTAGACCTCTTTCATCCCCCAAAGCTGGTCAGCCAGGGCATCAGTGGAGAAGGGCACCAGACGGAACTCAGCCACTCTCAGGAAGTGCTGGTTGGGCTGAGCCCACAGGAGCAGAAAAACTGGATCTCACCCACTGAGTAACGCCTGTGACACCCCACTTCACCTCAGTCTCCCATTTTCCCAGGCTCTACTTATGGGGGAATGGGTAAGACTTGAGGCTGATGGGAAGCTGTGGCTGAAACTGGCCAGATAGCTCCCATCAGCCTTGACTGTGATGCTTGAGAGAGCTGCAAAACAAAGCACTCTATCCTGTTGAATAACCAGCTCGGGGCCTGGCTTCCTCTCGTACCCGCCCCTTCACACTCCCCTGCATGCAGCTCCCACGGGGGCCAGGCTTGCTGCGGGGCAGGAACGAAGAACCAGGCTCAGGAGGCGGCTGCAAAGGACATGACGGCGGTTTTATATGTGGCCAAATACTTCTAGGAGAGTACAGATGGACAGACAGACAGATGGGGGCACAGGACACCAGACAGAGAGGGAGGAAGGTTGGGCAGTGGTGTCTTCTAACCAGTGAGTGGAAGCTGCACCCCACCCCCAGTGGGGGGGGTGGGACAACATTGGCACAGGAGGTGGCGAGACAGGCATAAGGGGCCCATCCCTGAGGCGGGCAGCCGGGCAGGGCCCAGTCCTCGTTGGCACAATCGGCTCTCTCTGGCCCAGCTGGGTGCTGGGGAGGGGCAAGGCTGCTGGGCTGAAGGGATGCTAGGCTGAGGAACACTCGGGGGGCCGGGGGGGTACCAAGGCCTCTCCTGGGGGGAGTGGACGTGGGTATAGGACAGGATCACAAGAGGCAAATAGAACAGCAGCAGCAGCCAAGCCCCCCAGGGGAGATCCGAGGTCCCGAGATGACCCCTGGGGTGGTGATCACCTCTTGGGCACCAACCTGCAGGGCCTCTCCCCTGGAGCCTCTGGATGATAGTGAAGGAGCAGTTTTTTGGTTTCAAAATGAGGCGGACTAGTGTTCCACGGGTGCCATACCCAGATGAAACGGGGTGGGGGGCTCAGACACAGAGGGGCCCCCTCTTCTGATGGCAGTAGGCAAGGGAGGTTGTAGGCAAAGCTCATTCCTGGGGTGGGTGAAGGCCAAGGCATGGATGTGGAGGGGTGGGTAGCAGGGTCTCTGGCTGCCCGCTCTTCAGGGGTCCAGGTCGGGCTCTGGCAGAGGCCAGGACATTTGATGCCTGCCGCTCTCTACCCAGACCACTCCCCAAGACAAGCTCCCAATGGGGCTTCCATTCTCTACCTTTCACCCACCAGACGATAGTGCCAGGAAGCTGGGAGAGAGGTGGGCACGGGGAGGGACCCTGGATCTGGGGTTTGGGGAAGACAGCCCTCATGGGAAGGAGTCTATGCTCTCCCTCTCCAGGAAAAGCCCCCTCAATCTTCCCAAATACTCCAGGTTGGGGAAAGAAAGGGCTACCCCATTTAGGACCCCTATATAGAGCCCCAAGTAGAAAGAGTTAAGGAAGTGCACCTTTTCTCTGGGAGTGAGGGGAGAGAGCCCCCTGAAGCGGGGGAAAGGGGACACTGCAGAAAGGTGGGCATCCCCCCATCCATCCACACCAGGTAGGTGAAAACCTACAGCCAGGCTTTAAGGGAATCCCGGGAGCTAGGATGCTACCACGAAAGAAACCCCAAACATCCGGTGAAGGCATCTGAGAGGGAGACAGCGCCCCCTGGAGGAAAGATACACCCCCGGTGGTGAGCCCCTCGGTCCCTTACCTCCCCGGGGCTCAGAGCCCTTCCCCACCCCCCACTGCGTGGCCTCTGTTTCTCAGCGGATGTAGACACCTCGCCCCCAGCCTTCCAGCTCATTCTTGTTGCGCCCCAAAACGGGACCCCCACCCTCGGCGCAGTAGCGGGCCTTATTCCGGCCGCGGTTCCGGTTGTCGGTCAGCTCGTCTTCATAGTCTTCTTCCTCATCCTCCCAGGATCCCTGCCGGGCCGGTGGGGTGCTGCCCCCTGCAGGGTCTCCGAGCCCTGGCCCCTCTGAGGGGTCCGTTTCCATGTCCACACATGAGTCTCCCAGCTCCGTGTAGGCAGAGTTTCGGTTGCCAGGAGTGTCGGCATCAAACGTGTCTTGGCGAGACAGTGCCCGCAGGGTGCCTGCCCGGCCAGGTGGGTGGCTGCTGGGGTAAAGGCCTGGGGGCTGGCCCAGCTCCCCGGGGTACTCGTGCACGCTGGCGTGCTCCCCGGTGGCCCGCTCCAGCGACTGGTCCCCGGAAGGAAGGTAAGGTCCCTGGTTAGCAGACGGACAGCACACACCATGCAGATCAGGCAGGGGTGAGAGAGACACAACAAAGCAAGGCAGGTTAGTGATGGCACCAAGACATCCAGCCTGGCTAAAGGGGGTGGGCAGCTGGGCAAAGGGCTCTACAGCCCAGCCAGAGGACAGACCTCAGGGCCTTTGCTCCTCTATTGGGACAGGAGGCACCCAACCTTTGTAAGACATGAGGAGCCATGAACTCTTCCGGTAACCATGGTAGAAAGCCCATGAATAATTAGTCATTGCTTCCTCAATGCACGTCATTAATGCTGTCTTGGGCTAAATCATCATTAACAGCTCATTAGCATTGCCACTCGTTAGTGGTTGATTGAGTTAGTCACTGCCCCAATTTTCCAAATATACTAAGGGGATTGCAGTTTGAGCTCACTAACCCCAGCTCCTTCAGCTCAAACCAGACCCTAATCACAGGCTTCCACAGCCCCACACCTCCCCTCTCCATTCCCTAGCCAGAGGACAAAGTCTCCAAGGTTGATAGGATTCCTGCCCTGACCCCAGCAAAAAAACCAAAGCAGCAGCCTGGGGAAAGCTGGCAGGTCTCCACCGCCAACCCCCTCCACACACAATCCCCTCCCCCTCCCCTGTCCCCAGAGACAATGAGGTGGCCCAACACCTTCAGCTTCAAATGCCACATAAAGGCGATCTGATGGTCACAGCCACCACGGAGGCAGCTGAGTGGAGTGCAGGAAGGCCTGGGTTCTAGTATCATCCCCTGTCACTTCAAGCTGTGTGACCCTGAGCAAATGACTCTCCTCTCTATGGCCCAGTTTCTCTGTGGTGGTATGATGGGGATTAGACCAGCAGTTTCCAAGCTGTTCTCTGGAGACCCGAGGTGGCGGGAAGGGCACAGAAGTGCTTCAGGGGTCCCTGTGGAGGCGAAATGGAAGCCAAGCCACCAGCCCCCTCCGAGCAGAGCAAGGACACTTTATATACTGAGCTGCCTTAGAAGTTTCAATGAAGTTAAACAGGGAGCTACCCTATGAGCCCGCAACTTCCCTCTTAGGTATTAATCCAGGAGAAATGGAAATGTATGTTCACATAAAAGCTGTACACAGGGGTGCCTGGGTGGGTCAGTGGGTTAAGCCTCTGCCTTCAGCTCAGGTCATGATCTCAGGGTCCTGGGATTGAGCCCCGCATCGCATCGGGCTCTCTGCTCAGCAGGGAATCTGCTCCACCCCCCCCACCTGCCTGCCTCTCGGCCCACTTGTGATCTCCCTCTCTGTCAAACAAATAAAAAAAAAATTTTTTTTATCTATTTATTTGACAGACAGAGATCACAAGTAGGCTGAGAGGCAGGCAGAGAGAGAGAAAGGAGGAAGCAGGCTCCCTGCCGAGCAGAGAGCCCGATGCAGGGCTCGATCCCAAGATCCTGGGATCATGACCTGAGCCGAAGGCAGAGGCTTTAACCCACTGAGCCACCCAGGCGCCCCCCAAAAAAATTAAAAAAAAAAAAAAAAGTTTCAATGAACAAATGAGCTCTGTTACTGAAAACAAATCTGAAAAGCAATGGTTTTAGAATGATTTCATGGCTTTCTCCTGGCTCTAATCTAGAATCAAATACTTAATGGTGTGAGCTCAGAGATGGGAAGCAGCTCCCAGGGGAGGAGGTCCAGCCTAGGGCAGGGCCCCCATAGGAGGGCCTTTCCCAGAATCTCTTTCACTGGGAGAAGGATGGAAGGTAGGGCATCAACTCACATAAGATGCTTCATTCTGGGTCCCCTCTCAGGAAACTCCTGGGATTAGGGCTCTGAGAGAAGGGACGGTTTCTCTGGGTTAAATGGCTCTACTCTGTGGGAACTGCCTGGGGCTGACAGGCCTTGCTCTGTTGGGTCTAAAATGGGGGTGGGGGGGCGCCTGGCTGGCTCACTTGGTAGAGCATGCAACTCTTGATCTCAGGGTTGTGAGTTTAAGGCACACTTTGGGTGTAGAGTTTACTTAAAAATAAATAAATAAATAAATTTAAAAAATAAAAACAAAATGGCTGTGAAGTCCAGTGAAGGAAAATATCAGTCTTCCATATGTTTTTCTCCTAATCACCTGTCTTATAATAATGCCCCAATCAGGCCTCATATCCAAAAGCCCTTAGGGCAGCAGCTGTAGTCTTATGGGACAGGACAGGCCCAGGGAGGCACCCCCCACCCCAATCCCATCAAAAAACACAGACACCAGAAGCTGCCACTCACCACATTTTTTACAAAATAAACCTCTTCCCTTCTTCCCCATGTTCCCTGAGCTCCAATTCCGAGCCTTGGACAGAAGGGGAGATGGGTGGGACACCTACATGGCATGCTCCTGCTGCTGGGGCACGGACCTAGCCCGCTGCGAGGCCTCCAGCCCGCCCCAGAAGCTGAGATTTCTCCTGAGTGAGGTGAGCACCTGTACCTGGAGGTTGGAGACAGGGGCAGGGCTGGCGGCCAGAGCTGCAGTAGCCATGGTACGGTTCAGCAGCGGATTGGGCGGAGTGCTGCTGGGCGGGTGTGTGGCCTTCCAATAGGCTTCCAAATATTCGGCCAAGTGCTCGCAGGCATCCTCCAATTGGTTCTCGTCCAGGATGATGTCAAACATTTCCTGTGGAGTCGGGGTTAGGGGCGGGGCTGGGATTAGCCGGGCGTGACCAAGGGGGTGAGGGTGTGGCCTGGGTGCAGTGGGTAGAGTCAAAGGGTTGAAGGACAAAATTAAAAAGAAACCTCTGGATGTCCAGGAAGAGGACGACTCTCAGATATAGACACTGGCAGAACTACAAAAGGTCTTGGCACCCAGACGGTCCAACCCTCTCGTCCTAGATATAAGGCAACCAAGTCTGGAGGCTGGCTTGATGCCCCACACAGAACTGGGCTTCTGGGGCTCAAAGCCATCTCTGACTGCCTGTCCGGCGCTCCTTTCCCGGAAGACCAGTTCACTCCCATAGACCCCACCCTGGTACTCCTGGTGACTCTGTCTCTCATGCAGGCCAGAGGAAACAGGAGAACCCAAATATCCCCCCTTTCCCAGGGTCTGGGCACTCACGGGGGGGGCACTGTGCCAGCTTCTCTGAGGCCGCTATTTGGACATTGAGGTGTTTGGATTGAGACTTCCCTCGGGACTTGATGAGCCTCTGAAGTACCTGGTTTGGGGGGAGAGAAGAGGAGCTAGAGGGATCTCACAGTGCACCAAGTCAGAGAAGCAGGTCAGGGCCGGGGAGGGAGGGAGGGAGGGACACTAGATGACTCTCAGCCCTGACCACCTCTTCCGAAATGACCTCGCCAGGCCTGTGTCCATCCTAACACAATGCTCAGGCTCTCTCCCGGGTCTCATGCCAGCCTCTCCTGGGAAGTGGCTCTCTGAAAGGCAGTGATTCACCTTCCAGATCCCTGTCACCTTTACAGCCTTCACTGTCCAGGCAGGCATCCGCATGGGAACAGCGGCAGCCATCTTTGATGGGACACTTGCTGCGAACAGGCGTTGTTCTGTGCTTTCCACATGATCAGCTGGTTTAGTCCTGATAATATCTCACGAGGGAGCCACTATTATTATTCTCATCTCCACAGCAGTAATGATAATGGTAATAATAACTAAAGAGAAAGCCATGACCTTCACTAAATGATCAAACTTAATGTCACCAACAGCACAACAGACACTTCGAGCCTCTTGAAAGACACGTCACACCAAAATGCAAAACTTAAGCCTCATCACAAGCATACATCAAGCAAACCCACACTGAGGAACAGTCTACAAAGTCTGTGGTCTGTACTCTTCAAAAACGGCAGTGTCGTAAAAATCCAAGAAAGGCTGGGGAACTGTTCTGGTTTAAGAATGTGAAAGAGAGGGGCGCCTGGGTGGCTCAGTGGGTTAAGCACCTGCCTTTGGCTCAGGGCATGATCTCGGGGGCCTGGGATTGAGCCCCAAGTAGGGCTCTCTGCTCAGTGGGGAGTCTGCTTCTCCCTCTCCTTCTGCCTCTCTGCCTCCCACTGCTTGTGCTCTCTCTCTCTCTCTCTCACTCGAGCTCTTTCTCATTCAAATACATAAATAAAATCTAAAAAAAAAAAAAAAAAGAATGTTAAAGAGATAAGGCAACTAAATGTAACACGTGATCCTGAATTGAGGGAGAAACTGCCATAAAGAGCATTATTGGGGCAACTGAAAAATGAAGGACTAAAATATTTCTGGAATTTGGCAACTGTACTATGGTGATGTAGATTAATGTTCTTGGTTCTTAAGAAACACACGTTGAAATACTTAGGAATAAAGACATAGTATGGTATCTTCAACCTACTCTCAAATGATTCAGAAGGAAAAAATATATATAAATACACATATACATAACACATACATAAAGTAAATGTGGCAAAATGTTCACAATTAGTGAATCTGAAGAAAACTAAGTAATATACTTTAAATGGCTGAATTGAATGGTGTGTGAATGATCTCAATAAAGCTGTTAAAAAAATTACTGAATCTGAATGAAGGGCCTTCAAAGAATGGCAGTTCCTGGGAACTATTCTGGCAACCCTTCTCTAGATTTGGAATTATTTCAAAACAAAAATCTTTAAAAAGGGGGGGGGTGCCTGGGTGGCTCAGTCCAGCATCTGCCTTTGGCTCAGGTCATGATCCCGGGGTCCTGGGATCGAGCCCCGCATTGGGCTCCCTGATAGGCAGGAAGCCTGCTTCTCCCTCTCCCACTCCCCCTGCTTGTGTTCCCTCTCTCGCTTATCTCTCTCTGTCAAATAAATAAACAAAATCTTTAAAAAGAGAAAAGAAAAGGGGCGCCTGGGTGGCTCAGTGGGTTAAAGCCTCTGCCTTCGGCTCAGGTCATGATCCCAGGGTCTGGATATTGAGTCCTGCATCGGGCTCTCTGCTCAGCAGGGAGCCTGCTTCTCTTCCTCTCTCTCTGCCTGCCTCTCTGCCTAATTGTGATCTCTGTCTGTCAAATAAAAAATAAATAAAATCTTTTTTAAAAAGTAAAAAAGAAAAGAAAAGAAAAAGAATAGATATAGTGTTTAGTAGGTCCGGGTTTGCATGCTTAATCCACCTATGTCATCCTCACAACCACCACATGAGGATTCCTATTTTGCAGGCAAGGAAATAGGCACAGAGAGGTTAGGTGACTTTGCCCAAAGAGCACAGAGCGAGGAGTAGCAGTGCTGGTTCATTAACTCCGGGTGCCCTGGTTCCAGAGTCCCCACCCTTCACCTCGGTCAGTGCCCCTGGGAGAAATGGAAGGATCAGTCACTTCCCAGCTCACAAAGTGTTTTTGTATCCATTAACTCATTAGATATTTTCTTTTTTTTTTTTTTTTTTTAAAGATTTTATTTATTTATTTGACAGAGAGATCACAAGTAGGGAGAGAGGCAGGCAGAGAGAGAGGAGGAAGCAGGCTCCCTGCCGAGCAGAGAGCCCGATGCGGGGCTCGATCCCAGGACTCTGAGATCATGACCTGAGCCGAAGGCAGCGGCTTAACCCACTGAGCCACTCAGGCGCCCCTCATTAGATATTTTCAACCACCCCAGGGAGGACTTCAATCTTATCTTCCCCTTTCTACTCCTTAGAAACTTAGGACTCAGAAAGGTCAGGGTACCTGGGTGTTCCGCTCTTGGGTGTGTTCCAAAATGGGAAGTTTTTTTTTTTTTTTAAATATTGTATTTATTTATTTGACAGAGAATGACACACCAAGAGAGGGAACACAAGCAGGGGGAGTGAGAGAGGGAGAAGCAGGCTTCCCACAGAGCAGGGAGCCCAAAGGGGCTCGATCCCAGGACCCTGGGATCATGACCTGAGTTAATGACTGAGCCACCCAGGCGCCCCTAAAATGGGGACAGATATCACCTTTGGTTGTCAGTCATGAATCAGACAGAACTCGGGGCTCTTTCCATCATTACCTCAAATCCCCTCAACAATAACAAGGGAGGGACTTTAATTCCCATTTTACAGGTGAAGAAATTGAGGCTCAGAGGCTAAATAAATCCTCCAGAGATCCCAAGCTCAGTAACAAAACAACAACCAAACAAACAACAAAAGTGAAAGAATGAATGAATGAATGAATGAATGAATGAATGAATAAGTCAACCAGGGCAAAGGCTTGAACCTAATGCTGTTTTCTCCCTTCAAATCCTTCACCTGAACTCGCCCTCCATGTTTCTCAAACCCCCACTAATGCCTAGGAGGGGAAACTCACAGAGCTGCAACACCAAAAAGAAGTAAATCAGCCTTCCTCCTGATTCATCTCTATCAAGGTCCAAGCGAGGGCAATGCAGCAAAAAGGGACAAAATCAAATGACAGAAAAGACCTCCCAACTGCCAAGTAGTTGGGTGACACTGTGACCAAAAAAAACCCCCCAGTTTTCTGGACCAAGGCCGGGAGGTCAACCAGAGTGGAGACAGGGGCTGGCCTGCATCACCCCACAATGATACTTATACCAGCTAATACATAATGGGGCACATTATACCAGACCCTTTGCTAAGTGTTAAGCATTCACATTAGGTTTGATTTTCACAATGTCCATCTGATGGAGTTTTACAGAGGAGGAAAATAAGGCTCAGGGAGATTGGGTCACACAGTTAATAAGCAGTTGCTGGGACTGAAATACAGGCCACCCAACTCCAGAGCACTCCTGTCCCCACTAGGGTCAGGCTCTCACACCCACCTTTGGAGAGGTGATCTTGATGTAAACAATGATGGGGGCCAGTGAGGTCTTGGAGAGCTGGGCTGGGTGATTGATGGTGTCAGCGTCCAAAGCGACCAACTGAAGGGTCCGGGCCAGCTCGAAGATTCGCTCGATCTCGCTCTGAACCTCAGCTGCAGGGCACAGAGTCATGGGGAAGGGGGAATGCAGGAGGGCCTCCCCAAGAGGCAACAGACAATCCAGCCCTTCTGGAGATGCACCCCCTCCACCCTCCCCTCCCATATCGCAGGGTGGGCTCACCCAGGCTGGAGCGTGTGTTGGAGCGCTCAATGATGATGTGTTTGCTGGGGTTGTTGAGGACCGAGCGCTTAGCCAGCGAAATGTCCGCTGTCACACGAGTGATGGAGATCCTGAGGGATGGAGCAAGGGGAGTAAGGGGTCAGGGTGGGCTCGAGTGCCCTGCCCATGCCCCCAGGCTCCAGGCCTTCCTCCTAGCCTTCAGTCCAAGGAAGCCCAGGATCATCATTCAAACCCACCCTGCCCATCCCCAGCAGCAGAGGACCACAGTGGGAGTGGGGAGCCAGTTCCCAGGGTCTTACCTGCCATCAAATCGATGCTTCAAGAAGTCAAATAAAGCTTTCTGCATCATGTCTGTAACCTGAGGTTGGGGGTTGGGGTGGGGGAGGAAGTCAGGTGTCTAAGTACGTACACCCTCATATTCCATTTTCTTATTTAATTCCTGAGATAAATGGGCCCCTGGAGGAAGTGGGGGGGTTCCTTCTGGGTCTGAGGAACTTCCAATGGGGTCTCTGATTCCAAGGGTTCTTCTAGGTGGATTCTCTGGGAAGACCCTCCAGGGGTGTCTTGGGGGAGGCAGACTAGACCCTTCTGGGTCTCCCTGTGGGTCAGGCCCCTTTGGGGGCTTCTCTGAAGGTCTGTAGCCCTCTGGAGAGATACCCTGGGAATCTGGGCCCTTCCAGGGGATCTCCCTGGAGTCTGAACCTTTCTGTAGCATCTTTCTAGAGGTCTGGGCCCCTCTGGGTCCACTCCCCTCTATGGGCTCCTACCTCGTAGCCCTTGAGCGACGGTCCCACCAGGACGATGGGTCTCATGGAAGGTACCACGTCATAGGGGGGCACATGCTCTGTCTGAGGTGGAAGCAGGGAGGGGGAACCCCACAGTGGAGATGGCATTAGCCCCTCTTCCCCAGCCTCCAGGCTCCCCCATGCATCCTCTCCTCCCCCTACTCCCAGAGCCCAGATGAGAGGGATCAGGAGGGATGGCCAAGGAGAACCAGGGTGAGGGAAATGGGGGGGGGGGGGGGGGGGGGACGAGAATGGGTGTTAGAAGGTCCCACTAGCTCATCCCAGGGGGTGGGGAGGGGGACACAGAAAGCTGTGATACTCACCGACTTCTGCTTCTGTTTGGCTGGGTCCAGAGATTGCCAAGAGTGGGGAGCAGGGGAGAGGGGGAGGGTACCCAGGCAGGGGCAGAGGGCAAGGAAGGAGCCAGGACAAGAGAGGGAGGGAGAGCGGGCAGACGAGGAGAGATAACAAGGCATGCGTGTTAGTGACAGACAGAGCCAGAGAGAGGGGACGGGACCCCGTGCCAAGGGGGAGCCAAAGATGGCCCAAGATCAGGGCTGGGAGAAGGACTGACAGTCCAGTGGACTTGGGAATATTCTGACATGCCCTTCCCCTTTCTGGGTCTTGGGAAAAGTTCTGGAAAGGGTGACAGCCCATAATTTGGTCCCCATCTCCTGCCTCTAGCGCAGTCCAACCTGCCCATTGTAAGCGTTCCTTAAACTGTCCCACTGTGCAGCCAGTAGACCCCCATGTGCACACCCTAGCACCACGGCGTCCAAAAAAGATAAAGAGGGGTCACCATTCCACTCTCCCCATCACACACGGGGGTGGAGGGCAGACACGGAACATCCCAGTTTTGTTACCACCGGCCCCTGCTTCCCGTGGTGCTGGGGCAAGAGGGTACAGCCTTCCAAGGGAAGGGGTGCTTCAACTGCAGGAAACATCCCTTCCTGGGGGTGGGCCAGGGTGGGCTGGTACGTTAAGCTGGACGTGCCTATTCCTGGTGCCATGCCAGCTCTCCCTGCTCCTTGGTAGGAGGCCCTGCTCCCCAAAGAACCGGACCAGAGCTGCATCTGAATCTGTTCTGGCCCCTCCCACTGCCAAAGAGCTGGGCCCTGACCCCCTGCCCTCTTGCCAGAACCCAGCAAGAATTACCTTCTTGAAGAAGGGGATGCGTTTGCCATGGGGTGGCGAGGTGGTGACACTGCTAACACTAGTCTTGGCAGAGCCACTCTGCTCTGCAAGCTCTGCCTCCTCGTCCTCTAGCTCTAGGGGGTCTAGTTCAAAGGCTAAGTTAGTCATCTCATTACCTGGACCGCAGTCAGGAGAGAGGAGGGAGGCGAGGTGGGGAGGAGTGGATGGACATGGAGACACAAGTACAGAAGGCAGGGATGGGATGGGGAAAAAAGAAAGAAGAAGAGGTGAATGGAAAAGAGCTAGAAGAAATGAATGGGGATGGGGCAGGGGAGTCAGGCAGAGAGATGGAGCTCCCAAAGAAAGGGGAAGGAGAGACATGAGAGAATGGGCTCCGACAGGCCCAGCATGGGGGGGGTCCTACTCTGCACAGGGGGCGCGGGGGGGGGGGGGGCCCGCGCCGGTCGGGGGGGGGGGGGGGGGGGGGGGGGGCGCGGATACTGCTGGGTGTGTTTGGAGGATTCAGGACTGGGGCGCCCCCTACTGCATGGAAAGGAGGGGACAGGCAGTGCGGAGACCACCCCACCTAGGAGCTCCCCAGCCCCACCCCCGCAGTTCCCCAAGGTGGCAGCAGCTCTTACCACTGGCAGGGGGCGTGGGGCGGCGGGTGCCAGTCACCACATCTCCTAGGCTGGAACTGGAGTTGTCACCTGATTTGCTGTGTGGGCAGAGAGGCAAATGGAGCTGTGAGCGGAGGGGTGGGCGTGAGGGTGGGGGAAGCTTGTTCTCTCACAGGCTGCCTGCCCCCCACTCCCCTTGGAGATTCTCCAGCCCCACGGGTGACACCTGCAGGCGGCTGGGCCCTTGGGGCAAGTGGTCAACCCTTGTCCCCGAGTCCCAGCTGGAGGGCCCCCTTGTGGTCCCCAGCTAGACACCTGGAGCTGAGGCGGTTCTGGCGCAGCTTCTGTTCCTGCAGGAGGCGCAGGCTGTCCAGCTTGACGGGGCTGGGGATGAAGCCAACCTCACAGCCCTCCTTCACCAGTCGTCCGATCCACCAGTCGTTATTATATTTCTGTGGACAGCCACAGCAGGTGGGGTGGGAGAGACCAAAAGGGAGCTTGGAGGGGCAAGCCAGCAGCCACCCTAGAGGGAAACCACCCCGGGACCTGCCAAGCCTCCCCAGGGGGTGCCCCCCCCCACCCCACAAAGAGCCAGCCCCCAGGTCTCAGAACAACCCCGGGACCTGTATCCACTCAGGCCACAGATCACCCCACCCCCAGCAGATCCTCATCCCACCATGGGCTCACCGCGCCCTGGAAAGGCAGGAAGAGGAGCAAATGCTGACACCCACATGTGCCTGCACTCTACCACTCCCCTTACAGATCTTATCCCAAACCCTCTCGAAAGCCAGCCGTGTGACCTCGGCATCGCCACCCCATTTTACCAATGAAAATTAGAGGCTCAGAGAGGGGAAGAGATTTCTCTAAGGTCACACAGCAGATTCAGCCAAGTTCTGCTAGGCTCAGAAATCTTTTTCCACTAGAGCTCCGGCTGCCCCTCTCCTGGTACCCACTACCCGGCACCCCCCCCCGCCCCCACCCTTCCAGACACCAAGTGCTCTCTCCACCTCTTTGATGTGCAGGAAGTCCTTGGGCTCGAAGGTGATGGCCACTCCCTGCACTGGCACCTCATCCCCAGGAGATGGGTTGTAGCCGACATTTGTCCGCACAGCAAATGCCACCGGCTTGGTCTAGAGGTGCACAGGGAGAATGACAACAGGAGGGTTAAGCCACAATGTACTGTACGGGATGGGGATGATGTGGAGATTTTCTGTGTTGATCATTAGAAAGTATACTGAATGGTTTAAGTAGTTTTCCTGTATATATGTTAAATTTCACAGTTTAAAAAAAAATAGAATTTGGCCTTCTCAGAATGGAGGGGGCCACTGGGGATTGGATGTAGTAGTCTGGAATGACATCTGGAAAGAATATTAGTAATAATAATAATAATAACTGCAGCTACATTTACTGTGCCAGGGCCCATGTTACATGTTTTACAAGGATTACCTCATTTATTCGCCACAAAAACCTTAGAAGTTAACTGCTAGGAGCGCCTGGCGAGTTCAGTCAGTGGAGCACATGACTCTTGATCCTGGGGTTGTGAGTTTGAGCCCCATATTGGGTGGAGAGATTATTTTAAAAAAACAAAAATTAAATTAAATCTTAAAATTTTTTTTTAAAAAGTGGTGGTCACCTGGGTGGCTCAGTCATTAAGCATCTGCCTTCAGTTTGGGTCATGATCCCAGGGTCCTGGGATCGAGCCCTGCATTGGGCTTCCTGCTCGGCAGGAAGCCTGCTTCTCCCTCCCTCACCTCCCCTGCTTGTGTTCCCTCTCTCACTGTGTCTCTCTCTGTCAAATAAATAAAATCTTTATAAATAAATAAATGTTAACTACTATTATTATCTTCATTTTAATGAATGAGGAGACCAAAGTTCAGAAAGGTTAAGCAGCTCGCTTGAGATCACGCAGCTATGAGGATCAGCCCAGGACACAATGGACTCCAGAAAGAAGTGGAGAGTCTCAAGTTCCTATTATGTCTGGCAACACTATTAAGCACCTATTATACTACACAAGAAGGCAAGTAGTATAGCCCACATTTTACAGCTGTTAAGACAGGGGCACATCAAGGCCTTGGGGTATACCAGCTGAGAAGTGTCAGGGCCAAAACTTGACCCTGGGTCTGTTCGGCCCATCTCTAAGGCCTGGGGTGGGGGAAATAGCGCCAGCAGAGCCCCCTGACTCTGGATTTCTCACCTTGGCTTTCTCAAGCTGGGCTAATGCCTGGCGCTCTGCCTCCTTCCTTAGGGCTTCCCGGTCCTCCTCCAGAGACACGTCAGAGTCCGAGGGTCGGCTGGTGTAGGACTCTGCCGAGCCCTAAAAACAGACCAGGCTGACTCAGGGCCCACACTGCCTCCCGGCTCCTGGGCCTTGGAAGGCACAGAGGGGCCACCCATCATGGATCCCTCAAGCCCCAGCCACCCCAGCGTGATGCCACAAGGGCTAGGAAAAGGTGGTATTTAGATGAGAGGAACCAGGGACTGAGATTGGCAGGCCCCTGGGAAAACTGTGGCCCTAGGAAGGGTGATAGCAGCTAGCAGGGGGTTAAAGCAGGTCCCAGGACAGCTGCTTGGGGCCCAGGGAGGGGTGGGAACCTGATAGGGGCAGGGTGCAGGGGAGGAGTGCCAGGGGACGAGTCTCCACTCCCTGTTCCTCCTTCCCTCCCCTGTCCCCAAGACCACACAGGCTGAGACAGACTCAAGAGAAGCCCACTGAGTCCTTCCAGGGACAGTAGCCACTAGCACA
Organism: Enhydra lutris kenyoni; assembly: GCF_002288905.1. Classification (NCBI taxonomy): domain Eukaryota; kingdom Metazoa; phylum Chordata; class Mammalia; order Carnivora; family Mustelidae; genus Enhydra; species Enhydra lutris. Next base: position 24,555,766 of record NW_019154110.1, read on the forward strand.
GGCCTGAGGTCTCTGCACCATTGGCAGCAGGCGGCGTGCTCTGCAGGATGGGGCCACCAAAAATTTTGCTATCTTCTGCTCAAAGGTGAGAGGAGATAAAATCCTACTTCCCTAGCCAGAATCAGAGGAACTCCAATCCTCAGGCTCTTACAAGATCTAAAAAGAGAACCCAAGATTCCTAAGGTAGTGCAGGCAAAAGAGGCAAGTGAAGAACAGAACATGGGGCAGGCCTTGCTGGCTGCTAGGGTCTCAGCGGGTCCACAAGTCTGGCTATGCCAGGAAGCTGGCCTTGACCATGTGGACCATCCCAGAGCACAAGGAATTCCCTCAGGGATGCAGGCGCATGGGTAAGACCCAAAGTGTCGATGAACATGCTTATTCACGGGCGTGCTTGGGTGTGCAACTTCGAGTGCATTTAGGAGGGTGTTCTTCAGTATTTGCTGGATATGCACAACTGAACGCAGACAGGTGCACCTAAGCACAGCCAGGAGGCGGGGGGCGGGGGCACCCTAGGTGTGAATGTCCCTGACTGTGTGGGGCACATGAGGGCAGGAGCCAGGAGGTGCGCATCTGTGTGACTACACAAATGGGGTGGTGTGGGGACAGGGGCAGGAGGGGATGCGGAGGAAGAGCTGGACTACACCCATGTCAGGGGTCTTTCCTGAGACCATGAAAGTGTCACTTGGCCAGGAATGCCTGGGGGACCTGGGAAAGGGAGAAAATAAAGTCCCAACTTCCCCAGAGGGTCCTGTCATTAGCTAGGGAGGCTGCCCACTCCTTTCCCAGCCAAATCACAAAAATGGGAGACTTGTGAAGGTGCAAGATTGGGCTGGGAAGAGCCGGAAGACAAGACAAGACAGACAAGAGCCGGAAAAGACAAAAGTGAAGGAGGGTGAAAACCAGCTCATCTCCACTCTCCACCCGTCCTGATGAGAGCACTAAGAATCAGGGAGACAGATGCCCAGAGAGCCAGAGAAACAGACCCAGAGACAGCGTGAGAGACAGGCATTTACTGATCCTTACAGAGATGCGCGCGTGCACACGCACGCACACATGCACGCGCATGCACGTGCATGCACACGTGCAGACACTCACACACACGCGCACGCAGTAGACATATCAGAACTGGCAGGAGCAGGGTAACAGAGAGGAAGCAAGGAGACAGGCTAGAGTGAGGGTTCCCCCCATCAGCTATCCCTTTGGGCCTGCTCCCACCCACCCCGATTCCCACCCCATCCCTAGCTCACCACTTCGAGGGTCCGGCTGGGCGCCTCCATCCCGGCGCCCTCAGTGCGGGGCCCTGCCGGCCTAGGGGGTGGCCCAAACTGCCCGTTCCCCCAGGGGGCTCAGGTTACAAGCAGAGTTGCTACATGTGCAAACTGCTAGGGTATATTTAGCTCAGAGATGTGGCAAGGCCTGCCCCCCCCAACTCCCTGCCACCTACTAGGGGTCAGAGCTAGGGAGCTGAGAGGAGGAAGGACTGAAGGCTGGGGGTCTGATGCCCTGGGGGGGGAGGGGGCAAACACTGAATGAAGGAACCAAGGGCTCTTTTCTGTCAAGAGGAGTTACACCGAGCATAGCATCATTCCTCCTGGCTCTGGCCCTGGCCCAGTCCTGCAACAGGAGGGATGAGGAAAAGACTGAAGAAAGAACTTCCTGTCTGTGTACTTAGAAGACGCTGGGATGAAGCGCTCCTTGTCTGACCCTCTCAAGTCAGGCCCGGGCTCACATGTGCCAAGTGTTGTGGAGACAGAAGAGTCATAAAGGGCCTCATTCCACAACCTGGAATCAGTCGGTGGGTGTGCCGGGCATCACCCTCTCTATCCAGCCTGAGGAGGTGGAGGGCTGACCTCCCTACTGTCCTCTGCCCTCATATGCCCTGCCCATTTCCCCTTTTGATGTATTCCCTTTCCTCGTCTGATCCCAAGGCTCTCTCGCCTTTTTTGGAGACCAGGTTTTGTTGAGATGCTCTGTAGTCATAGCAACCACATGGTTCTCTGGCTGCCTCTCCCTGAGCCTGAGATGGCCTGGGGTCGAGAGGAGATGGCTTGGGGTCGAGAGTGAGAACAGAGAGGAGAATGGCATCTTCCTGACTGAGAAAAGACCCCAGAAAGCTATCCAGCCTCCTGCAGCCAGTGGTGCTGGGCTATAGTCCTCTCTAAAACCAACCCCCTCCTGCCCTCACCCCCTCCAACACACTTTCTCTTTGCATAGTCAAAAACAGTCAGCTGGACGGGCAGGAGAGCGTTTCCTCCTTGCCATACCTCACCAGGGCTCCAGGGACCCAAAGGACCTGGCTCCTCATCTCTTAGGCTCTGCCTCTACCCCACGCTGTCACAGGTTCTGGGGGAGGACATGGAAGCAGACAGCCGGCAGGGGGAGTGGGTGACAGCCCGAAGCAAGCTAGAAGGAGGCAGGCCAGGCTGTCCCTGAATGAGATGACGCAGGCAGGCCGCAGGGGCTGGTGCCTGGAGCTGGGGGAGGGGCAGGGCGGGGGCTGAGGGAGTGGGTGCAGGCTGACAGTGTGTATAGGAGAGGTCACCGGGGGAAGGGTGATGGGGTGGTTCCGGCCAGGTGACAAATGACAGGGGGAGGGTGCCTGGAGAAAAGCCTCAGCCCCAGCTCACCAGTGCTGGTCTCCACCAAGCAGCCCACCTCCTTCCTCTGAGCCCAGCCTCCCCATTACCTGGCGGACAAAACTGTTGGACGTGGTATCCGAGGACGTGCTCCCATCCGACCTTTTGAACCGCCCTTTCCTCTTGCTGTATTTGCCCTGGGGAAGCCAGGAATGGACAAGAGTGGAATCAGAAAGGGCCGTTCCCAACCCTCATCCCATCAGGCCCAGAGCTACAGCCAAGCTTTGGGAATATCATTCCCTGATCTGAGCAGCCCCACACCCCCATCTTCTTCTAGAGATGGTACAGCCCAGGGGGAGGGAGGGCCCAGACCACAGCCTTGGGGTGGGGGAACAGTGGGAGAGAACCTTAGGAAGCACACCCAGAAACCCCCAAACCAAGCCAGAGATACTGGGAACAGGGAGGCGCTGAGAAGCTGGAGACTCATTAGGCAGCAAAGCTAATTAAGATGCTGGGCAGGCATCCTCCAGGGAAGAGAGAGGCTGCCTGCAGTGTGAGGGGGGCAGAGAGAGCTGGGGAAAGTACCCCGCCCTTTCCCCCTCCGCTGGAGCAGAGGGGGGCTGATTGTGCCTGGCCCCCAGAGTGACAAGGAATCGCCAACCTGGGCCCAGCTTGGCTTATCCTGAACCCGAATCTTGCCTTCATTTTTCTGCAGAGTGGGGAGGGGAGTGGCAACTCTCGGTTCTTGAAGACCCAAAACCAGATTTCTGGGGAAGGGGGGCCCAAGAGATGGGGCATGGAACTAACTGTATTTGGAAAGGAAACATCTAACCCCAACCCAGCCCAGAGCCATGGGGGCAGGTTTGACAACACAAACCCCCTCCCCACCAACACTAGCAGGACTGTTTCTCAGGCCCCTCTTCATCATCACGGTGGTCACACCTCTCCCCAAGGGGGAGAGGACTCAAGCTTCCACTCTCTAACCCCTGGCAGCCACTGCCCATAACCAGTTCCCACCAGGCTGCATCAATCTGAATGCTCCTTGGCCCTGCCCCAAGACAAGACTAGGACACAGCCCTCACAAGGCCCGGGGGTAGGCTAGCTCAGCCTCACTGGCTGGGCTTCTGGCTTGGGTGGAGCAGACACTGCCTGACCTCTCGAGCAGCCACACATTCAGGTATTTCCAGGCCTCCTGTCAAGGGGGCTCATCCTTGCCTTCCCTAACTCACATACACACTTGGCCCCAGGCCAGTCCAGAGTGTGTTGGGGAGAGATGATGGGGGGTTCAGGCCCTCCAGACCTTTGCCCCCAGCCCCTATCCTAGAGTTTCTTTGCCCAAGAAGCTAGATAAAACATGATCAGACTGGGGTCTCTGGTTCCTTGGGGCTGAGTACAAGAAGGAGCATGGGAAGATGGGAGAGAACGGTACCTGGGAACCCTTCAAAATTCCTCCCTCCCAGCCCCTTCTCTCAAACCAAACACACACCCAACCTCTAGGACTGAGGATCCTTACAAACTTAAGAGAATCCTCCAGTGAGCCCCAGACTCTCTTTCACACCATCACCACCACCCCAGGATGGAAAAAGGGAGTGGCACCCAGAGAGACAAGGGACAGCTGAAAGGAAGGCCCCAGTCAGCTGCCTCCCAGGCTCCAAGGGGCCTAGGGTGGAGAAGAGAGGTATTTTTAGGTCTAACCTGACCCCCCCCCACCACATGACCATCAACCCACATTTTCATGGTGGTTTCAGTTGCTCCAGGCTGGTCACAGCAAGAAAAGAGTTAATGGTATCCTACCCTTGGGATGTTGCCAGATTGGAGAATGGCCTTGTCCTAGAGAAATCCCTTGGCGCGACCACCCTAGACTCTGACCAGTCACCCCAGACCCTGCTGGTCACTCCGTGGGCCCGCACCACACCCAAGAACACCCCTTCCTGGGGATAACCCGAGGCACCCGCAAAGTGTGATTGGGGGTGGGCTGCAGACACCCCCCCCAACCCCCAGGTAACAGGGCTTTCTCCCCTCCAGGACAGTGAGTTGGCATCCATCCAACTTTCCAAACTTTGGAGGCGTTTTCTAAGGCTGGGGGGGGCGGGGAGTGGAGAAGGAAAGATAACGTGGGTGTTGGGAGAGGGAAGCGGTCCAACAGGAGGATGTAGCTGAGGTGCCAGGATGGGGGCCTAGCCCGGGGCCGGCCCCTTCCCCACCCTCGAAAGGCCCGTGTCTGCGGCTCCGAAGGCCTGCTGGCACCGCCCTGACCACCGCCTCGGCCATCTCCCAGTGCCACCCCCGCCCCACCCCCCCCCCCCCGGCCCCCCCCCGACCGTGCTCTGCGTCGCCCCCTTGCTTGAGCTCTCTCTCTCGCCTCCCTCAACCCCTGGATGCCCCGCCAGTACCCCCACTCTCCAGCCCTGGAGCCAGTACCAGAGCAGCAGGGACACTGACGCGAGGGAGCGGAGGCGAGGGTGACAGGCTGCCCGACCGCCCCCTCCCTGCTCCGCCAAACCGCAACCCAACTCCAGGCCAAGCGCCCATCAATCATTAACTGGCAGGGACTGGGGGCGCGCAGGCGCCCCTCGCCCCTCCGCGCCGGGCACATAACTCCTTCTTCCCCGCGTCCCTTGAGCCGACCCCACAAGGTCCGCGGGAGCGGCCCCCTGCCCTCGGGCCCGGCTACCACACCTCACCTGCGGGCTGGGGTCGAACACCTCCATGGGGATCTCCTGGGAGGGTGGGTAAGGGCTCCGGGACATGCTGGTCTTCTGGACCATGGAGAGGAGCCTCCCCTCCGGCCGCCGGTCCGGCCCAGCCGGGCGCCCTCAGCGCATGAGAGAGGCCGTCGGAACCGAGAGCAGCGCAGCGCAGCCGGTGCCCGCTCCAGCCACCTGGCCCGGCCTTCGGCTGCCCTCTTCCTGCCTCGCGTCCCTCCTCCCGCTCTCTCCTCTGCCGCCGCCGCCTCCTCCGCCCCTGAAGCCTCAGCATCTCCCCCCGCCCCCTCCGCTCCCACCTGCCCCTCCCTCCCTCCGCCCGCCCTCCCTCCGCCCGCCCCGGCCCCGCCCCTCGCAGCCCCTCCGCGGGTTCCGCACAGACAATGGGAGGGCGGCCGAAGGGAGGCACGCCCCTCCGGGCTCGGAGGTGGGTCAGCGCCAGCCTCCAACTGGCCTCGGGTGAGAGCGGCACACTCTGGGTTGGGGAGTCGGGTGGAAAGTGAGGCCTGGCCTTGGGGCAGGGACCCGGGACCGCGGTTTACCGGTGGATAACGAGCGCCGCTGGAGGTGAAGCTTGGATTGGCACGCACCCCCCCCCTTGCCCCACGCTTCGTCCCAAACCGCTCTCCCTTCGCGGGTCTGCCCATTCCACTCCAGTGTGGGCCGCCGGAACTTCCCTCTTTGATCCTGGGACCCGGCTTTAACTCCTTTCTCCCCAGTGTGGTCACAGGCTGCCTTGAACCAAACAGAAAGGCCCCTCTGCCTCCAAAAGGATGATGCCCTCCGGAGGTGGAGGCAGTCTGAGACTGAAGCTGAGGCTGGGGTGATGAGAGTGTCCAAAGGGAGTCCCAACACAGAGAGCAATAAGAAATCCCAAGGACCCAGGAGTTCTTCTGGCTTTGTCCCTCATATCTCCCCAGACCCTTCCAGAAGGCAAGGTGCCCGTTTCTTGGAAGAGAGAGGAAAAAGGAGGGAGAAATGTGGAGCTGAGAGAGTGGCTAAAATCAGATCTAGAGACTTTTGACCTAGAATTGCTCCCCATTCATCCTTGGTTTGGGGTCAAATATCCAAGGCCTGGATCCCACCCACCACCACCTATGGAGAGAAAAGGAGTAAGGGACTCAGGCAAAAACTCTGGTATTAGGGCCCCTGCCTGGCTCAGTCCCTTGAGCATGTGATTCCTGATCTCAGGGTGGTGAGTTAGAGTCCAACCTTGGACATAGAGATGAGTTAACAACAACAGCTCTGGTGTCCATTTGGTTCAGGCTCACTCGGTCACGTGGCCCTGGACAAGTAACTACACTTCTATAAAATGGGGTTGCTGGTACTGTAGTGTCTTTGTCTCCCGGGATTATTAGGAGGATGAGGGAGAATGAAATCAAATGTTGGACTGCTCGGGTGTTTGGAGATGCTGTAAGGCGCTGAACAGAAGTCTCTCATGGCTCTCATAATTCCAGGAGGAATTATTACCTCTCTACCCCTTGCCCTGGTCCTCAAAGAGGGAAGATGAGAAACAGAATGGACAAGCTTTGCCCAGGTTCAGTGACTCTAATATAAAGCCCAGCCTGCTGCCTCCTAGTAGAGGAGAGGCTGTGGAATACACTGATTCCTCCTCACCCTGGGTTCTACAAGAGGATGGCCAGCTTAAATTGTTTCTCTGATCCCATTACTTTGAGGGAGAATAAGAATGAAGTACATCAGCACTGTGCTAACAGATCCAACCCTGAGCAGGGTTTCCATCTGTCCCTTGGGCACAAGAGAGTATGTGGTATGGTATGACAGAAAAGTCATGGATACTGAAGTCGGAAAGAACAGGATGTTCAGTTTCTGCTACCTCAGGACTCAGCTGTAAAATGAGGACACTATCCGTGTTGTTTTGAAGACATGGCATGAATTTTGCTTTGCTCCCCCTCCTCTCTTCCCTCAGCTCCATTTAGCAGCCATTAAAGTTCAGGTGATGGAGATGGGTGCTCAGCCGGAGCCAAACAAGGAGATAAAGCTGAATTCAGATCTAGGTTTCTTGAACCCCAGAATATTCTCTGGGTTTTTGCATTGGGTGTTTCAGAGCAGGAGAAAAGAACTGTGGATGGCTCTATCATCCCATTTATTTTAACCTTCACAACTACCCATTCAGTCAGCCAATGCACTATTTCTCAAATGCTTACTATAGGTAAAGCTCCATGCCTCCTGTGGCGCACATACAGCGAGAACCAAACAAGACTGGTTCCTGTCACCAAGGAGCTTGTCTTAACATCCTCCTTTGCAAGTTAATTCATGTGGTCTTCACAACAGATGATAGGAATATTAGGATTAGGTACACTTTTCAAAGGAGTGGACTGCACCGCGAAGAGATTACGGAACACAGTGGCGCAAAAACAAATTATGGCGAGCTATCCCGTGCTGCAGGGATTCCCGGTGTACGGGGAGAGTGACTAAAAGGTTGGTCTTGACTGATATCTCCCCTCATCGTCTTCTCTTACTCTATTCACTAATATTTTTTCGCTAAGAAAACATCACCCCAGACAATCCACACCTCCCCCAAAGACGAGGCCACTCCAGCAAAACTACGTCGAGCCTGCGCCATCCAGCCGTGACTTCCGGCTTCCACTACCCACGTGATCAGATGCCCTTGCTGCGCATGCCCAGTAGGAAGTCGGACTATACCACTTTGCCCACCGAAAGGATCTATTTCTACATCTTTTGAGTTTAAAACAGATTCCCGAGATTAGGATTATATTATCTCGCTCTTCACAGAGAATAAGAGTAAGTTTAGCGTGGTAGGGGATGCCAGGATGGGCGGGGAATACGGGTGAGAGCGGAGCAGGGGATGGGCTCTCCCCTTCACAGATAATGGGAGGATCCCGGACGCAGGGAGGTCTTTCCTTTCGGCGCTGCGGCCGCAGCCATGAGGTGAGGGCGCGGGGGATCCTCTGATTTTGGTTGATCCGCGGTGCCAGCGGACGGCAGGACTTGCTTCCGTGGCTCTGGGTGGGAGAGATGAGGTGGAGGCAGCTCTGAAGCAGCCGGTCCCGAAGCTTAGGGTGGGCCGGAGCGCCCTAGGCCCCGGTCTCCAGGGGAGTGGGGCCGGGGCAGCGCGGGGGAGCGTCCCGAGAACGCTAGGCCGCGGGCAGGATGGGCCCCGCGCCCCATATGGTTCGCGAGCGACTTTTGCGCGGACAGTGGAAGGGCCGCGGCGGGGTCTAGGCTGTGGCCCCCTTACTCGCTGGGCGCCCCGGAACTGAGACGAGCTCTGCTTCCATGTGACGTAGGGCCGGTCTCGCGTAGGCCTTGGGCCTCAGACTGCTTAGAGTGAGGCGATCCCTAGCACTTTAACGCCTTCCGCCCCGTGGACGGTTCCTAAGAAAACCGGGCTAGCGGAATATAAGTTTGTTAAGAAAATTCTAAGGCTAGCTGAATGTAAGTTTGTTACTGAAATAAGACGAGGAAAACGAGCCCGAGAAGCAAAGGATTAGAGAGCAAATCAGACCCTCTGGCCTCGGATTCTTAGACCTCAGTCTCAGTACCAGAAAGGGCGTAAGGCCCCTCTTCGTCCAGTTTTATCCGTTAGCCTCACTTTGCAGAGGAGAAAACTGAGGCAGAGAAGTTAGGCATAGCTTGGACTTTGTTCTCATTTCAGGGCGGCCTGTTGCCCCTGCAGGGAATGCACAGCACAAAAGTCTTGCTATAGGAAAGAGTCTTAATATGGGGGTGGAGGGCGGGTTGTTGTCCTAAATACTGAGTGCTTACACGCATCCAGTTCCTGTGTTCTATTTTTCACAGCATTAAAAGATTGGAAGGCAGGTCTTGCTGGGAAAGGGCTTTCAGGGCTTGATAATGTTTTCTGTTTGTCACAGTATGCTCAGGCTTCAGAAGAGGCTTGCCTCCAGCGTCCTCCGCTGTGGCAAAAAGAAGGTCTGGTTGGACCCCAACGAGACCAACGAAATCGCCAATGCCAATTCCCGTGAGTTCTTGGGGTCTTCGTCACCCTACTGCTTTCTCATTCTTCATGAGATGAAAGATGTCACGATTTTATTGACTTAACACCTCTACAAAAGCTCATAGTCTGGGGTCTTCTAAAATGGAGGGTCCCAGAAATAGGTAGAGGTTCTCTACCTGCCATTTGCCAAAATGACAGGATGGAAGTTAATGAGACAACCCAGTGTTGTATTAAATGATTATTGCTAACGTGGATATTGTTTTATAACTACGTGGAGGATTTATGAGGAGATGGTACAGGGACTGGGAGTAGAGATGGCCGAAGAAATGATGAAGGGTGGACTGGGAAGACCTGGGACCTAGGGCTTTAGTAAAGTCCTCTTGGCACACAATTTTTCAGGGCAGTTAAACAGTGTTAGTAATACAGATAGCGACTTATCTACATTGCTTCTGTGTAATGTTGTTACAGGAAAAGGTTCAGTCATCTTTGTTAAAGATAGTAAGGCAGGCTTTATTCGGGACCATTCCCACATGTGTAGGGACCACTGCACTGGAATTGTACGGCGGGGGTCGGGGGGGTGGCAGATGTTGCACTCTAGTCTAAGCATAGCATGGGCATGGGCAAGTGGGAATTTATGGCCAAGGTGGATGGTATGAGGGATAGAAGATGACTAAGAGGAAACCCTAATGGTAAAGGGCTGGGGGTAGGGCAGGGGCGGTGGGATTCTGGCTAGACCTAACAGGATTGTTGCTAAAGATAGGCTGGGATGGTCAGACATCACTTGGGGGATGTTGGTGGTTGGGGAACCTAATCTTGTATCAAAGGTAGGGGCTTGTGCTTAACTTGACTTAAGCAGGGTTCTTACAACGACTAGAATTTTTTTTTTTTTTTAAGATTTTATTTATTCATTTGACAGATCACAAGTAGGCAGAGCAGCAGGCAGAGAGTGGGGGAAGCAGGATCCCTGATGAGCAGAGAGCCAGATGCGGGGCTTGATCTGAGGACTCTGAGGTCATGACCTGAGCCGAAGGCAGAGGCTCAATGCAATGAGCCAGTCAGGCACCCCCAAAGATTAGAATTTAGGACATGCACAGATGGGTCTAGGAGGTTGTTCACGAGCCTGATGAAAAGTTTGGTCAAGCAAAGAACGTTAGTCAGTATCAAGGAATTTCTTAGCTAGTTTTTTGTTTGTTTGTTTGTTTTTAAAAGATTTTATTTATTTATTTGACAGATCACAAGTAGGCAGAGCAGCAGGCAGAGACAGGAGAAGCAGGCTCCCTGCTGAGCAGAGAGCCCAGTGTGGGGCTCGATTCCAGGACCCTGAGATCATGACCCGAGCAGAAGGCAGAGACGTTATTTAACCCCCTGGGCCACCAAAGCGCCCCTTCTTAGCTCTAGTTTTAATTTGTGACATTGTAACATGTGCTCAGAATATCTTAATCTTGTTTTAGATCAGTAGCTAATAGGTGAGACAGGATCTGAAGGCCTAGGCCATACCCGTAAATTCTTGATCACACATCCTCAAATACATAAATTTGAATGTGCTGTAAAACATCTAGAAAAATAGAAGTTTTTTTTGTTTTTTAGCAAAAGAGAAATAAGTAGAAGTTCCAATATTTGTACCATTTTTGAGACCACTGGGCCAGGGATGTGAGCGATGTCTCTGGCCTGTCTTGTTCGGACTCTGGGTTATGACTGGCATTTTGGGAGCTAGGCCCTACCTCACTAACTATAGATACATTGTTTTCCCAGGTCAGCAGATCCGAAAACTGATAAAAGATGGGCTGATCATCCGGAAGCCTGTGACTGTCCATTCCCGGGCTCGGTGCCGGAAGAACACTTTGGCCCGCCGGAAGGGCAGGCATATGGGCATTGGTAAGTGTGTTCTTCCCTTTTCTCTGAGACTTAAATTAGAGTTGCCTAAGTCTAGACTGGGGTATATCCAGGATCTTTTTCTTCCCATTTTGTCTTCTCAGAAGGCCTCTTCTTTCTTTCTTTCTTTCTTTCTTTTTTTTTTTTTTTTTTTTTAAGATTTTATTTTTTAAGATTTTATGACAGATAGAAATCACAATTAGGCAGAGGAGGAAGCAGGCTACCTGCCGAGCAGAGAGCCCAATGCGGGGCTCGATCCCAGGACCCTGGGATCATGACTGGAGCCGAAGGTAGAGGCTTTAACCCACTGAGCCACCCAGGCGCCCCAGAAGGCCTCTTCTTACTCCATAATATTACATGTATTTTCTCTGTGCAACTCAGAAAGTTGACACTAGTGTTGGAGTTGAAGGTATTGGTAGAAAGAGGTCACATTTATTGAATATCTACACTATGCCAAGGATTCTACTGGGTACTTGAAAATGTGGTCCAGTAAGTCCTAAGACCACTTTCTAGGGTTAGGATGATTTAGGGTGTTGAAGGTCACAGGTTGAAAGCCCCTTCTAGCTTCCCCTACTGCCATGCTGCACACCCTGTCCTGGGCACATTCTGCATGAAGTGGAGTAATTGCCTTGTTGGTGCTGCTTTAAAATGAACAAATGAAAGAAATGCTTAGGGTCATCATCTGTAAAATGAAAATATGCTACTGAAAATGAGATCAAGCACTTGGCACATGATAGCAAATTGTCAAGTGTTGAAGAAATTGGCAGCTGACCTTGTGACCAAGCAGCTGGCTCTTGTAACTGACTCAAGACCCAGTGGCGCTGCAGTGGGCTTAACTCCCCTTCCCTGCAGGTAAGAGGAAAGGTACTGCCAATGCTCGAATGCCAGAGAAGGTAACCTGGATGAGGAGGATGAGAATTCTGCGCCGGCTGCTCAGAAGATATCGTGAATCTAAGAAGATTGATCGCCACATGTAAGCATACCGTCTTCTTATGGCCATGGAGACCATTTGGTGCTTTGACAGCTTGTTCTCTGCACAGACTTACCAACTGTCTCATTGGCCTTGGGGAGGGAGCCATGTATCTTAGGCCTTTCAAAGAAAGTTGTTCCATTCTGTCCTGTGTCTTCTCTCCGTCTCTCCCTCCCCCCGAAATCCATGTACAATATCAGGATAGCCCAAGAATTGAACTTAACTTGCCAGGCAAGCTCTTTCTGGAAATTGCAGAAAAAGTCTTGGTTTGGGGGAAACCGTCCCCGCAGAATAGAGGAGAGGAACCCCGCATCCTTAGGGACCTTATGTAGAGGGGCAGATGCCGGGCCAGCCTCTGCTCCCATCGCTGAGCAGAGCCTCTGAACCTTCTATCCTGCAGGTATCACAGCCTGTACCTGAAAGTGAAGGGTAACGTGTTCAAAAACAAGCGGATTCTCATGGAACACATCCACAAGCTGAAGGCAGACAAGGCTCGCAAGAAGCTTCTGGCGTAAGTTTAGTCAGAAATTGGCCTCTGTCATGGGGGCAGGATCTTTGATCTTTATTATAAGGGTTGTTCTGAGACCTTTAAAATACACTGCGGCCTGATTCTGACTTGCACACAGTCTGTCCAGAAAATAGCTATCGAGTTAGAAATCCATGCTCCTCTGTGCCGTACACCACCTACCCTCATTGCAGGGTGGGGACTGTGGCTTAGTTGAAACAGGAGCGCATGTGACTCATTCCTCAAGCTGACTAGGCTCAGAGGGAGAGGTCTGGGCATGTGTTTCTGTCTTCCCAGCTGCTTGTTTATTCTCAGACTGACCCATCTTTCCTTTTCCGTCATCCAGTGACCAGGCTGAGGCCCGCAGATCAAAGACCAAGGAGGCTCGCAAGCGCCGTGAAGAGCGGCTCCAGGCCAAGAAGGAGGAAATCATCAAGACTCTGTCCAAGGAGGAAGAGACCAAGAAATAAAACTCCCTCTCTTTTGTCTGTACATAGTGGCCTCGGCAATAAGACAGATCAGTTATTCAATAAAACAAACTTTTATCTGCCTCTCTCTGCTTCCGAAGTTTCTGGCTGCTTGGTGGGTCTTCACTATTGAGAGGATCGGAACTGGCTGCACACTGAGGATTGGGGCACAGGCCCTTTGTGGGATGCCTGTTCATGTCCTCCTTGGCTCATGGCCTCTGGTTGTGCTTATGTGCATTTATGGGAGAGATGGGGTTTCTTACCTTGTTTTAGTTGGGTATAGGGCTGATCTGAAGGGAGGGAAAGAATGACTTCTCAAGTCTCTAAAATCTTGTGCTTCAGAACTGCCCTTCTGGGCACCTGGGTGGCTCATTCGGTTAGGCATCTGGCTTTGGCTCAGGTTATGATCCCCGGGTCTTGGGATCAAGTCCTGCCTCAGGCTCCCTGCTCAGTGGGGAATCTGCCTCTACCTCTGCCCCTTTTCCCTCTGGTTTGCTTGGGCTCTCTCCCCCAGATAAAATCTTTAAAACACAGAAACCCTGTTCTTCGCAGCAGAAAGTGGGTAACAGGTCAAAAGTGGTACCAAGTGTTGGTTGGGAACCAACAGAAGTCTTGGTATCAGTTGTCACATTTTTAAAAAAGCATTGAGACGCTGCATGTATTTCTCAGCTGTCCCCTGAGGCTGAGGGGCAAGGGAATTTCAACTACCACCAGCCCAGAAGGTAATGCCACCTGGACTTGACCACCGACCCCTCCGGTAGCTGCCCACATGGCCTTGAGCATCCCAATTTCTAGACCTTTTCTTTCCAGCCAAGAGGGATTTTTAGGGGTGCCTGGTTACCTTAGAAGAACATGCACTTGGGTCACCTGGGGGGGGCTCAGTCAGTGAAGTGTCTGCCTTTGGCTCAGGTCATGATCCTAGTGTCCTGGGATTGGCCTGCCTCGGGCTCTCTGCTCAGTGAGGAGCCTGCTTCTCCCTCTCCCTCTGCTCTTCTCCCTGGCTCGTCCTGTCTTGTGTCTCTCTCACTTGCTTTGCACTCTCTCAAATAAAACCCTTAATTAAAAAAAAAAAACAGCTGGGGTACCTGGGTGGCTCGGTTGGTTAAGCAACTGCCTTCAGCTCAGGTCATGATCCTGGAGTCCCAGGATCAAGTTCTGCATCCCTCTCCCAGCTCCACAGGGAGACTGCTTCTCTGACCTTCTCCCCTCTCATGTTCTCTCTTACTCACTCTCTCTCAAATAAAATCTTAAAAAACAAAAATAAAACCCGCACCTGATCTTGGGGTTCTGAGTTTGAGCTCCAGGTTGGGTGTAGAGATTACTGAAAACTTTTAACGTTTCTTTGGTTTCTATCCATCACATAGGGCACAAAGGAAAAGGCTTTTTTCAGCAGAAATTGGAATAAACACTTGGTGAAGCCATTGTGAGTTGCTTAATGAATTTGTATCCCCTTTTACAAACAGGAGAAAGTTTTTATTTTGCCACTTAGCTGGTAGTGATAACCACCAATACATGTTTCGGTGAAGGATCTGCTCTGCGAGTCCTGGTCTGTGAGGCACTTGGTATTGACATGGGTTCTCTAATCCCCAGAACATTGTAGAGTTATTTTCCATTTTGTAGATGTGGAAAGCAGTGAGGTGATGTGCTGTTCACACAACCTCCATGCTGGGGACGGGAAAATGGATTCAAGATGTTTAGAAAGTAAGATAGGACTTGGTAGACACTGTGGGGGCCAAGGAAGAAGTGGCTTGATCCCCAGGCCTCAAGCTTTGGGGGACTGGGCAGGTGATGCCTTTGGTGGTCAGGGAGGAATCAAGTGATTTAGGGAGAATGGCTAGAAGAGCTTTGCATATATGGAGTGGGGTCGCAGTTTGAAGGACAGATGTTCAGGTGGGAAGCGTCAGCCAGTTAAATACAGGGGTGTCAGAGGTCTAGGCTGGGGAGAAAAATAGCAGAGAAGGGGCCCCCTTCTTTAGTCCTCAGCATAGCTAGGTGCATGCCTGTCCTAGTTTCCTCCCTGGCCCCCACCCCTCTCCTGACCCATCGGGGACTTGAGGGGATGTGCTGGGCAGATGTTCCCAACTGCACATGCATGGGGAAGACAGGACTGATAATGTTCTTGGAGACACCAGACTCTCCTACCCCGCCTTTAGTGTCTTCATCCAGTCCAGACAGAGTGGGGCAGGTGGGTGACCCAAGGCAAGGCAGCTCAGACTCAGAAAAATCCAGAGAATCTTCACCACTGCTCACGTGCATCAGAACGGGATTTTTGGGTTCCCTGTCGCCACTGTAGCAGCCTGTGTGAACTATATCCTTTAGTTTGTGCTGTAATCCTTTGCCGGTCCAGGTTGGAGGGAGGCTGCGGCCTAGAAGGGGAAGGACCTTCACCAAGCTTCCAGCTTCGATCATGGGATACCTCCTTCCCAAGCATGGCTGGACAACAAGAGGAAGGGCATGGTAGGCCACCCTCCTTCCACTCCCCCATCTCTCCTCCCCTCCCTTCCAGGCAGTGGAGGGATGACAGGAAGGAGATGAAGGTTACCACAGGGACCCTCCACCAGGCTTCCTGGGCTTGCAACTCGAAGCCAGTTTCCCCCGTTGACCAGGAGATGGCGCTGTTCTCCTGCAGGTTGCTGGAGGGGTAGGATACCGGCTCATTTTGAGGGTTGTTTTGGAAGCAGCTGGGGTGGGAGAGAAGGGGTCTGGGTTTTAGGAGCCTATCTCTTGGGAAGCCTCGGGTTTAGTCACTTCTTTCTGGAGCTCACCGCAGACCTGGAGGTTGCTTCTTTTTACCATGGGCCTCTAAACCCTTCCCAGGGCAGGGTGGGGGGCAGCCTCAGCAGGCAGAGCCCCCGAAAGTAACCTCTGGATCTCGTCCAGGTCCTGGAGCCTAGGGACGTTCCGATGGAAAGATAGGTCCATCCTCTCAAAGTCATAGGACTGGTCCCACCACATAGTTCTGCATATCGTTTAAAGGGGCTCATGACCCTCAGGTAAAGAAAGCCTCCCTGAGAAGTCTAATTCCATTTCTGGGGGAGGAAACTGAGGCCTGGAGAAACCAAGGACTCCCCAGGATCTTAGCATGGTGTGGACACTAGCACCTACCGTTGATCCTTCTGACGTGGGAGGGTGTGATTCAGAGTAGGCAGCCACACAGGGACCAGGCCCGCAGCTGCTGCAGGGCCTTTTGGGCAGGAGAAGGGGGCTGGGGTCCTTGGACCCCTTCCCGGTGCTCTCTGAGGCTGAGAGACAGAGACCCCCAGGCCAGCTCCCTGCCAGCACAGGGAGGCCAGAGGCTGGACATCCACCGCTGCCTCCCTCGCACTCCTCGGCAGAGGTCCCCAGCCTGTCCCAAGCATTGGGGTGGCATGTGTTAAGGATGGGGGGGGCGGTAAGGAAGGCCAACAAGGCCAAAGGGAGTGGGACTTGCAAGATGGGTGATGTTGCGCAGAGGGTCTCCCTCTGTCTGTGTCTCCCCCGCCACCTCTGGTATCCATCTCTCTGCTCTTTTAGGCCTCTTGTCTCTGGCTTCCAGACTCCCCCTCTTTTCGCATCTCCCCGAAGTCTATCCACAGACCATCTATGCCAGGTTAAGCGCAGGCTGAGGTGGAAGGAGGGAGGGAGGGCATGCGTGGGTCAGACAATAGAGCCAAACGGGGAGCAGGCACCAGCAGTTCCTGGACATCTTCTGCCCAAGGCCAGGGGTATCGCTGGCCCAGCCACCTCCCAGAATGGCACAGAGGAGGGCAGAGGCTATCGTGGGGGCACCAGCTGTTCCCCGCCCCCAGGCTGTGAGCGTGCTGGTAGTGGTTCAGCCACCCGAAAAAGCTGCTGTACTCAGCAGTGCGGCAAATGGGCTGGGGAGGAGGCGGGGGTCCAGGCCAGCTGCCGGCTGGGGGCAGGCACAAGCGCAGTGTGCAGAAAGCTTGGCTGAAAGGCTTTCCCTCTCTCCAGCGGGGTGGGCTTTCGTTCCCCAGAGCCCCTGGCTCAGCGTCTCAGGGTGTCTCTGTTTCCATCTTGTTATTTTTAGGCACCCAGGGACCCTGGTCAGGAGAGAGCTGAACTGGGAGGCAAGAGACATGGTTTCTGATACTGGCCTGCTCACCAATTTGCTGGTTGACCTTGGGCAAGTTACTGATCCACTCTGGGCCTCAGTGTCCCTCTGTATAAAAGAGGCAAGGCAGGGCTGAATAAGTTCTATGACCTTGAATATGTCCCCTAATAACTCTGTGCCTCAGTTTCTTCATCTGTGAAAAGGGGAGAGTGCCCCTTGCCTTGCTGGGTCATTGAGAGGATTACATAAAGTTCCTGGCATGGTTCTCCAGGCACAGAAGGTGCCTCTTTAGCCGAGTTCTCCTCTCTTGAAGCCCCTGGACTGAGTTTGTGACCCCTTTTTTCATACCCATTACCAGGGGTCCTAGAAAGGAGAGGTCATCCTCCCCCTCCCGCTCACCCACCAAACTCTAGGGCCTTCCCTGGCTGAAGGGGCCCTAGGAAAGCTCTGCGTCTGGCCCTAGCTGGCCGCCCTCGCTTTGGGGGGTGGAGGGCTAGAAGGCAGAAGCGCTGGGTCCCGACCAGGAGGGGCAGCACACGCTCCCGCATTCTGGTGGCACTGGCGTGGCCCTGGCCCCCCCGCAGCCCGCCTCTTTCTCCCTCTGCGCTCCCCTCTGCCTATAAATAGCACAGGACGTGCCTGCCTTGGCTATGACGCCGCCAGGCAGGCGGAGGGGAGGGAGGCAGCTCTGCGGCGGAGCAGGTGGGCGGCGGGCACTGGTGCGGGAGGGGCGCTGCCGCCGGCCCCCAGCGTGCCAGGCTCTCCATGACGGGCGGGACTGAGTCATCTGGGGGGGCCCCACTGTCGGAGACTGTCCGCGCCGCCGGCCTTTCTGCCTCGTGTTTGCCGGGCTGCGGGGGCGAGGCTAATCTCGGGGAGGGGGGTCTCAGGGGCCACCAACGGCTGCGCGGAAATGGTGCTGAGGCTCATGGCTGGGCGCCCGTCCCCTGCGGACGCAGGTGTGCATCGAGCCAGAAAGTGACCGCAGCTGCACCCTCTCCCCTTCCAGCATCCCGGAACATCCCACCCCTCCCCACCCCACCCCTGCCCTGCTTTTCTCTCGAACTCCTCCCCAGATCCCCCATCTCGGGCAGCAGCCCGGAGAAGGGATTGCGGAAGCATGGGGACCCCTGCCATGTCTGGGTCTATCCCAGCTCCGGTCCTCTCAGAGATCCACAAATTCCTCTTCCTCCAGGCTTGTCTCCTTTTGGCACCTGAAGCCCCCGCCCCACTCCTTGCACCTTTCCTTCCTCTCTCCCAAGCAGACACGCGGAGCAGACAGATTGGGACAAGAAACATTTATTTAAAGGGTCTAGGGGCTCAGCAACGCCCCCGTAGACCCATCATGCAGCCTTATGTACCGTGGGCATGGGGCCCGCCCCTGGGATATTGCTGGGGGGACCCCGTGGCAGCAAACAGGGCAGTGTGGCTTGAGCCCCCCATGGAGGGGGAGAAATGGGGCAGGGGCCAGTGGTAGGAGGATGTGTCCCTCCTACTGTGTGGGAGGGTGTGACTGTGCCCAGGATGGGGGCTGGCATTGGCTGGCACGATCAAGGGCACGAGAGGAGGCTCTGAGCTTAGTGGGGGGAGGGAGGTTGGCACCAGAGAAAAGCAACCCGCCAGGGAGGGGTCCTCTTCATGTGTGTGCCCACCCCACACTCAAGGTGCCTACCCCCTTCCTTTCCTGGTGGCCAAACAGAATGATGGGTCTTGACCATCTCCCACTCCCTCTTCCTCTCAGGACTGGGTGTCCAGGAGAAGGGCACAGATACAACCAGAAGAGGGACTCTTGCACAGAAGGAGGGGTCCCAGTGTTTCCGGCAAGGCCCAGAAGAATGGGGTGAGGAAGGGCCATATGGAGGCTGGCACTGAGGGTGGGGCTCCCGGGGCTGGGCCCTGTGAGACCTGGGGCAGAAACTAAGCACAGCTCCCCTGGCTGGTCAGTCCTGCTAGCTGGGACTTCCAGATTCCTGACAGTCAAATGAGGGTTCTGACCAAGCACAGGCTGTTTTTTTTTTTTGTTCTCAGTCAGGTTTCTGTGTGCAGGCTGCTACTGAGTGTCCTTCCCCAGTAGGCAAGGGCACAACGAGGCCGCTCTGTGCTGACTGACCGTTCTCTTTGAGGAGACAGTCTCTGATTTACCGCGCTTTCCCCAGAACTCAGCCCTCTCCTCCTCTATCTGCCAGGGGTTTCAAGTAAGGGGAGAGATTCCCGCAGAACTTTCCTGAGAACTGATGGAGGGACAGAGGGTGAAACCAGGAGTTGGACTCAGGATCCTCCGCAGCCCTGAACCGCCTCCTGAGCCCGGGCGGAGGGCGGAGACCTGAGGGACTTGGGAAGGCACATTCCCAAGGCCCCACTTCCTTCCAAAGCGGCAGCTGCAAGGTCACGAACGTAAACCCAAGCAGGGGCTCTGTGGGGCGAGGGGGACAGTGTCGGGCATGCAGAGGTGGTGTGGACGTGGGAAGGCTCTCTGGACAAAGCAGCAGGAAAGTTCCCCAGGAACACCCCCCTCCCCAGGGCTGCATTCAGCGTGGCAACTTGATGATGTCCGGGCATGGGCTGGACCTACCTGGAGCTTCCCCATTCCCTCCCACTTTCTCCTCCTTCCACATTCCCAAGCCCCAGAGGAGCAACTCCCTCAGGGCAACTTGGGACCCAAGAAATAAAACCTTCCTCAGTGCAGAAGGCTCCCAAGTCCCGGGGAGTGGCCCCTAGGAAAGAGGCAGAGGGCAGATGCCTTTTCCCCTCCGGGACCAGAAGCAAGGGCCAGGCATGGGCAGGGTGGCATCTGGGTTCTCTTGGCTCCTCTCAGATCTCGGTCAGGGCGTCGGCTGGCACCAAGCCCCGCTTCTTGCCGCTGCTGACGCGGATGAAGCCGTCAGCATCCTTGCTCCTGCCCACGCCCACACAGATCTGAGTGGGAGAGACAAGGAGCCGAGTCCTGGCTCTGCCTGCAGCCCTGGCCCTGAGTCCTGCTGATGGCTCCCAGGGGGCCACCCCAGGGACTGATGGGACCAGGATCAGATGTGGTTGGAGACATCAGCTGGGGTGACGGGAGCAGATCCCATGAGGGTACTGGGCTCGACAGCAAGATCAGGACATCAGCAGATGCCGAGCAGCACTTTGGGGCTGACCTGTGAGATCAGCTGGCCTAACGCCCCAGCTGAACTCCCATTTCGCAGGGGAGGTAAGGGGAGGGAAAAGGGCTTGCCGGAGCTTAAAAAACAAGCCAGAGGCGTAGCCAACATTCAAACCCAAGCCTTCAGACTCCTCATGCAGTGCTCTTCCCCTCCCCCAAGCTGTCTCTAACCCAGTTCAGCCCCCTGCCTGTGTTGGCCACCAGCCCCAGTTCCCAGCAGGAGATGACAGGAGGGCCCTGCAGTCCCACCTTCCTAACCCTCCTTCCTTCCCGCTGCCAGGCTGGAGGTGTCCTCCTCCAGGGCGTTCATGCCGCCCCTGGCGCCCCTCTCCTGCCCACCTCTCCGGCTGCTGCGGGGCCCAGGAACTCACCTGGTTCTCCTTGAGGCTCATGTACCCCTGTTCCTTGTTCCCAGAGAAGGGTTGGCAGCAGCGCCAAACATTCTCGCCTGGCCTGACTCGCTGCACAAAATTGGCTGGGAAGAAGCCAACCCGGTCGCCAATCTTGCCCTGGGGATGAGGC
Source organism: Enhydra lutris kenyoni (assembly GCF_002288905.1). Lineage (NCBI taxonomy): Eukaryota > Metazoa > Chordata > Mammalia > Carnivora > Mustelidae > Enhydra > Enhydra lutris. The sequence continues at coordinate 24,576,516 of NW_019154110.1, forward strand.
TGGCAATGAGCACCCATGTCCCCCGCCCCAACATCGCTTCCTCTAGACTCGCTGCCCGTTCAGAGCCACTGCCATCAAACTCCAGATCCTGGGCTTCCTGTATCCGAACCCCCAGAGGGTGCCTTCTGCACTGGGAGGGGCATGAGGTGAGCAGAGGGACAAGGCTGAGGCAGGGAGGGTCAAAGTGAGAGCAAGTCCCAAGTGCTGGTCCTAGGCTTAGTGAGGGCCAGTGGCTGGAGGAAGGGAGGACTTTGGGCCTGGAGAGAAGAAGGTGAGGCAATGCCCATTGAAGGTGGGGAATGGTGGGGTGCCTACCAGGGTCCCTCTGCTCCCCACCCTGCCAAGTCACCTTCCACCAGTCCTCGTTAGAGTCATCCACCAGCATGATCCGGTCCCCAGGCCTGGGAGGACAGAGCTGGGGTTGTAAATGGGCAGGAGGGACCTGCCCTTTCCACATCTTAACGATCTGGGGCCCCCAGAACCCCAGCATGCCCCCACCCTGCAGCTGGGGGAGCATTCTTGACGCCCTCAGAGGACACTGTGACCACAGGGACAGCAGACGCTGTAGGGCAGAACCCGGGCCGGGGGCAGGAGAGAGGACATCAGCGCCAATCCCTTTTGGACTCTGGTAAGTCCAGCTCCTCTCTGGGCTCAGCTGTCTCATGCATGCCGGGAGAAGGTTCCTTAAGGTCCCCCTCACACTCGTATTCCAAGGTCCAGGAGCAGGGCCCTGAGCTGGAGCTGGGTGGCTGCCTGGTGGGGCTGGACCACAAAGAAGACTTACTGCAGAGCCAGGTCGTTGTTCTCTTGGGGCAGAAACTTGTAGAGCGCGACGTAGGAATACATGGGTCCCACGTCCTTCCGCAGAAGGGGTTTGGGGGGCTGTGGAAAAGCTCTGGGTCAGTGATGGGAAGAGGACACTCTCCTCATTCCACCCACTATTCACTGGCCCTGACCTGCCTATCCTTGGTTGGGAGGGGGGGTTTGCTAGGGGTTGGGACACAGTGCCCCTGGGTCCATGACGGGGAGAGGTCAAGTTCTTCTATCTTCCGGGTTCATCCCTGGGGGACCAGGCCAAGGACGGAGAAAGGGAATACTCTCTGTGCCTTGCTGCACCTTGCTGCGCCCTGGAACGGCCCAGTCTTGGGGAGCTGGCATGGGAGTGGGGACAGCAGCATTGGCTCCATGGTGGGGGGGGCTACCCCCCTTTCCTGCGTACTCACCCTGGCATTGCCCATCCCCGTAGACTGAGGATAAATGACAGCAGTGACACCCCCACTCACCATGCTCGCACCCACCTATGGATCAATGACAAAAAGAAGTAACAGTCCCTTGCCATCTGGCCTCCCAGGGCTCAGTGCCCGCATAACCTCACCTGTTGTCCGGGGCTCTTCTCCTCCGGTCCTGACCCTTCACTCTCAGCCGGGGCTGTGAATACTAGAGATGCCAGGGCAGGGCGGGGGCATGAGGCCGCAGGGAGTGGCCCGCCCTGGGCTCCATTCCCTGCCCCTGGTCCCCACCTCCTGGTCCTCTGGTCCCCACCTCCACTCACCACTGTCTCCAGGGGCCTCCTCTGAACTACGAATGCTGCCTTCCCCATCTTCAGTCAGCTCATCCCGCTCACTCTGGGGACACACGGGGGAAGGGTCAGTCCCTGGACCCTCACCCTCAGAGACCCCTGCCTCCCAGGCTCCCCTTGGGTGCCCGACATACCAGGCTCCGCGTGGGGGACTCAGAGGTACTGCTGAAGCTGGAGCGGTTCATCAGAGCCAAGGAGGTGCCATAGCGCAGGGTCTCATAGACGGGGTCTACCTTGCCGCTGGCCCCTGCCAATGAGCCACCCTCAAGGCCGGGCACCCGGTAGCCAACCTTGCTCTGCCCTGAAGCCCTGTGTCACTTTCACTCCCTCACAGCCGAGACGTCATTTCTCTTTAACTCCCTGCCCCATCCCACTCCAGGACCCTCTCTGCCCACACCAGTTTTCTCCAGATCCTCTTGGAATGCCTCCCCATCCTTCATATCTTCGGACGCCTTCCCTCTCCCTGCGGAGGAGGACAGTGCCTGCTTGACTCTAGTCTCTACCCTTCTCAGTTCAGGCATTCATGAGAATGGTGATTGATTGCCGATTTGTGTGATTAGCTCTTTCATGTCTCGCTGCCTCACTAGACCACGAACTCCACCTTCTTCAGTGCTGTGTCCCCCTAGCATGATGCCTGGCACTTATAAGTGTCCCGTAAGATGTCTGTTGAAGGATGAATGAATAAAGGAATGAATGAGTACCCCTCCATTGAGGACAAGGGCATTCAGAGCAGGGAAGTGCCAAGGACCAGCAGTGCCACATGACTCAGGTGCCCATCTAAGGAATGTGTGGGTTTCTCATCACATGCCTGGGATGTGGAATCAGAGGCCATGGGGGAAACACTCACCAGTGGGTGGGGACTCTCTGCTTGTGACACAGGTGGGGGGTGGCTCATGCACCAGGAGCGGGGAGCTGAAGTTGCGACGGAAGGAGGAGGACTGTGGCAAGAGGGAGCAGAGAGAGGGCATGAGGGTGTAGCTTGTCCTTCCCCGAGCCCCAGGACCACCCCATGGGAGGAACCGGCCTGGAGGGGGGCACTCATTCCCCTCACAGGCCAGTCTTTGTGGGGGGCACCCACAGCCAGCCATGTTTCCCACTCACCGCCTTGCCTGGGCATTGCTGGCGGGAGATCTCCTCGGAGCACCAGAGGTGGACACTCACTTTGCACGTCTTACATCGCAAACCCTGCTTGGAGTTTCCTGGGAAGAATTTGGGTTCAACAAGAACAATTAGGCCAAGGAGGGTACATCCAGGGGCAAGAAGCAGAGGGGGCAGGTGGGGCACTGGACAGAGGAAGGGGTCGGGCATCCTCGTGTCAGCCTGGGGACCGCATGCCTACCCCTCATACACTCGCAGCATCAACCGAAGCCCAAGTTTTTAGTAAACGCTGCGACCCTGGGCACCTGCCCACCCCAAGGTTACCCGTTGGTCCACCCAGGGTGAGGGGTGCGGTGAGGACGGAGGCCCTGAGTAGCAAGAGCCCAACATTGGCCTGGGTATACTCCCCACCGCCCCCCCAACCCCTCTCCTTGACACTGCAGGCACGTACCCACAATGAGCTGGTGGCACAGCTCACAGGGGCTAGCTCTCTTGAAGACATGTTCCTGGAAGCTGTGCAGTCTTACTGGTTTGAGTGGTGCCAGGGGCCGTGGGATGGGGCAGGGGGAGGGGGCCGGCGTCGGGACGCCCCCGTCTGTAGATGCTGGTGGTGGGGAGGGAGGGGGCAGTGGGGTTGGGGGCGTCAGCAGCACCTCAGTGGGGTACTTGAGCTCAGAGCCCGAGCGAAGGAAGAAGTTCTCCACACTCTTACTTCGGAGGATGGTCTTGAGGGAAAGCGAGCGCTTGAACCGCTGCAGCTGAGAGAGGAAGTGGGGCTGTAAGCAAAAGCCAGAGGGGACTGGCTCCCAGCCAGGATAGCTCCTTGGTCAGCCGCAACCTCGCAGCCTCTAAGTACTAAGACAGAGGCTGCCCTGTTCCAGAAGGTGGTCCCAATCCCAGATGCCGACAGGAGCCAGGTAGGGAGCGTCCATGAGCAAAGAAGGTCTGGCTGGGAAGGCACAGTTGGGAGTGTTGAGCACTGTGACAGGCTGGCCAGCCAGAGAGCAGCTGCTGGGGTTCCCTGGACAACGGGGGCTAGTCCAGACGGCCAGCCCAGTGGGGTCAGGCTTTCCAATTTTTCAAAAGAAATCTAGACTTTTCTGTGAATTTGGATAGAAACAAATTCAAGAGGTTGTACTGCATTTTTTTTTTTCATTACAGAAATGGTAGTGTACTATGTTTCCTACGCCTTGCTTTTTTCACTTAACAGTAAATCTTGGAAATCATTCCATACCAACGCATAAAGAGTTTCATCATACTTGTTTATGGCTACATAGCATTTCATCGTATGGGTGTACTATTTACTCAAGTTAAACAAAATAATACTTTGGGGGCCAAACAGACACACCAGGTCTCCAGTTTTCCACCTGTGTTGTCCACCAGGCTGGGAGTTGGGGAGGGGTCATCCTGGACCCTCATCCTCAGGGGCTGATTCTTCCTCCAAAATCGCTCTCCAGCCCATCCCCTATAATCACCTCATCGTCTCCACAGCCCTGCCCCAGTTCAGGGTCACAGTCCCTGCCTCAACCCTGCCCATCTCCCCCTGTTCTCCCTACAGCTGCCAAAGAGGTGATCCTTGACTTCGCTAACCACTTTCCATGGCTCCTTAGGACACAGTCAAGGCCCTTGGCCCCATCAGGAGACTCTGCAGCTTGGCCAAGCCTTCCCTTCCCACCCATGCCTTCCACCTGCAGCCCAGACACGGGGATTCTCAAACCCGTCCGTGTTTATTCCTCTGCACTTTTTTGATGTGTTTGTCCTCTTCTCTGCCTTATCCAGTGAATATCCTCTTTATACCTCAGGGTTTCCAGTGACTGTTCCTCCTCTGGGAAGCAGTCTCTTCTTCTGCAGGAATTCCGTTGAGTATAACCTCTCCCTCCTCTGGGCCCCACTGCACCTAGTACCGACTTCCATTACAGACCCAATCTGGTTTACGTTGTCAATTACTTCTTACTACCTCAGGACACTGGAGCTCCTCGAGGCCAGGGACAGTTGAATGAAACCCCCACACAGAGCCCCAAGACATAGTAGCTACTTGGTCAATGTTTGTTGATCAAATGATGGGCGAGTGCCTGGAATCCTAAATGGAAGCCATGTTCTGGAATGCTGGGTCCATTCTGCAGCCAGCCCAGAGTTCCTTCCATTGCTCACCCCAACATATCCTTCTCACAGTCTGCCCAGAGTGAGGTCTGGAAACATCTCTACCCAGATCCTTGAACCTCTTCCCCTCTGGGGAGAGCCCCCTCACTCCTGCCCACTCCTTCCCAGCGGCGATCGGTAAAGGGGGCGGGAGGCCTGGGTTCAGGCTGGGAGAATTGGTCAGGGTTCCCAGCTGGCACTTCCAAGCAGCCTGCGTGACCCCAGGGAGGCCGGCAGGTGGCAAAACATAGGAAGAAGCAGGAGGGAGAAGGCGATATTTGGGCACGAGGCAGGCCCCGCTGTGCCAGCTGGGAGCCTTGGGGTGCCTGGCACGCTGAGTTGCCCAGCTTCTTGCCTTCCAAACTCAGCTTCCTGTGCAGCACTGTAGGCTTCTTTGTGCGTCTATGAGAAGCAGGGCCTCAGGTCCCAGATCCCTGGGTGTTAGGGCAGAGGTGGAGGCCTGGACGGACAATTAATTAGAACACAAAGGTATTCTATGAGCCCACATGACTCTGGGGGCTCTCAGAGGCCCAGAGTGAGGTGGGGAGGACCACCTACCATTCTGCCCAGGGGCCAGAGCACAGAGCACGAGAGGGCTCTGGGAGGCTGTGCTGGCATGGGCACAAAACTACTCCTGTGGTCTCAAGGCAAGTCACTTCACTTCCACTTTCTCAGCCTCAGTTTCCCCACGTCCAAGAGGAAAGAGGCAGGACTAGATGCTCTCTAAGCAATGCAGGGCTCTGGGTCCAAAAAGTAAAAACAGAAAGCTATAATGAGGGGCTGTCCTTGTCAAAATACTGTGGTCGAGCTAGCACTCCTCCTGAAGGACCTCATGAAGACTGGCTCTTCCTGCCGACACAGCGACGATGACGGTCCCACTTTGCAGATGAACTCACAGGCGCCTAGGAGTGAAATCACCCACATGCAGTGAGTCTTCAGCTGCTAAGTGGCAGAGCCAGGACTTGAACAGTGGCTTTGGCTGTTGAGCCAAAAGGACCAGAAGAGTCCTGCTGCTCTGGGCTCTGCCTTGGCCCTCACTCACTCCTGACCCTCAGCGATGCCATGGTCTTGCCCGCCAGGTCAACCAGGAAATGTAAGGTTGAAAGGAACGTGCAAGAGCAGCCACCTAGAGTAGTCCCCAGCCCATAAAATCGGCCCACAATGCCTTCACCACATCCCCTGTGAACAGTTGTCTGACTGCGGGTCACCTCCTGTGGCAGGAAGCACACCGTCTCCTGGGACAATCATTCCATCTTTGGGCAGCTGCAGTCGCAGCAAAGTGCTTCCCTATATAGAGCTGAAACCTGCCTCCCTGAGATCTTTTTGCCTATCGGCTCTGTTCCTCCCTTGGCTCCAGAAAGGGCCACTCCCTCTTATATGTACATCAGTCCTTCAAATATTTGAAGACATCAGTCCTGTCCCTCCCGCCCAAGGCTGTTATTTCCATAGTAATCTCCACAGGATGAGATGTGTAGCCTCCTTACTCTCCAGCCTCTGCCCTTTCCTGGTCTTCCCCTGGCCTCAGTGCCAAGAGCCACCTCTGCAGGGTACAGAGGTCTTTGGAACAGAATGTTCCCCAGCACTGGGGCAGCCCCAATTCTGCCCCCGACTTTCTGGTTCTGCCGTAGGCCCCAGATCCCAGCAGGGGAGAGAAGCCGGAAGGAATAATGTATCACCTGGGATGGCTGGCAGATGTCAAGTGTTATGGCTGGACAGCAGGATGGGGGCACATCTGCCAAATGGCTTGATGCCTGTCCCCTCAAGAGACATCTGGCTTGGATACTCAAACCTCATTTTGGCTCAGCCTGGTCAGGTATTCCCACTCTTGCAAATCCTATTTCCCAGAGAGGACTAACTCCCTAGTTCCCTATCTCCCATCAGCTATCTGTTTGGTGCCCCCCAGTATCCCAGGACCCATTCCCTGGGAGAAGTTGCCATGTACCCTGGCAAGCTGACCCACCTGGATCCTATTCTCTCTGGATGTCCCAGGAGCTTGTCTGGCTTGGAGACTGGACCTCCAGGCCCATTCTCCTGAATCCCTTCCCGGAGGCGGGGCCTGGCCTGCCTGCCTCCTCCCCACCTCCCCACAGACTGGATGGTCCCTTCATTTCCTCAGCTCCCCGCAGCATCTCCTCACTTCCCTCCAGCTCCTGAAAGGGCACTAGGCAGCTGGCGGTGGGTGGTGGCGGGTGTGGCACAAGCTGACTCAGATGGCAGAGCTGGCATGGCAGGGTCTTCCCAAGGATGGCACCAAAGGGGGTGATGGTACCACCCTGTGGTAGGATGGCATGGCGACCCAGGGATGGCAAAGATGGTAGCAGGAGGGTCACTGAGTAGCTCGGGTGCAGGGATGTGATCCAACCTTAGTATGAGCAGGAGGCTGAACTTGGGCTGGCAAGGAATGCCCAGGGGACCCCAGCACTGATGAATGATTCTGGAATGTTGGCTTCACTGCCTAATGGACACCAGCTGCCTCTTTGTACCTGCCTCAAACTCTCCCTTCCCCCTTCCCCAAGTTCTATAGTCTGAAGACCAAGCTTCTTTGGGACAGGTTGAGATGCTGGGAGCTAAAGGGGCTGGTAGGGCCCTGAATTCTCCCCCTGCCATGTCTGCCTTCCTGAACACCCCCACCCAGCTCCCCAGCCCAGCCTGGGGGTGATCACAGTCCTTCACAAGGGTGAGATTTAGGGAAGGGGGGGCAAAGGGGCAGGGCGATGTATGCAATCCCCCTCCTCTTGCTCTTGGGATGTCCCTGGATCAGGCTCAGAGGTGAGAGCATTGGAGTCCTTGCACTGGGCGAGGGAGATGCAGACCTGCCCACCTCCTGCCCTCTCCCTGCCCACACAGCTGAGCTGGCAGCCTCTGGGTTTGCTGAGACAGCACTACCTCAACTCCTGCCTGCTTTCGGAGAGGTCTTAAGAAGGGGAGCAGGCAGCCCGGCCTCCTGTGGGAAGCAAGGCAGGGCCTGGAAGACCCCCATGCCCTTGGGAAGCAAAGGGAATGTATCCGTCGGGGGCCACTACAAGGCAACTGGGAAGGCCAGGGATATTGGCACTCAGGATGGGGCTCAGCTCCTGGGACCCTCTGCTTTAAAAAAAAATAGCCATCACAAATACTCCAAGCAAGATCCTCCCACCCCAAGACCTGACTCCTTTCCTAGTAGAGACTTGGATCTCTGAGGTGGAGTTAACTCTGTGGTCTGAGAGACCAGAGTCTCATTTTCAGAAGCGGGCAGAAGAAGGTCAAGTTCTGATCTATAGACTGACATGGAGATGGAGTGGGTCTCACTGGTTTAGAGAGGAGGAGCTCCTTGGGGAGCCTCAGCCAAGTGCCACCCTGCCCCTACTCATCTACCCCTGGTCACTCTCTAGATGACCTTGACCTTGAATTAACCTCATATCCTGAGAGGTGGCCTGGACTGAATTAAGAGCAAGATGGGCATTGGAAAGAGCTATAGATGAGCTCCACACCTGGAAGGAGCCAAAGACCCCACCCATTTTTTTTTGGTCTTCAGTCCCTCTCCTCTACTGGATAAACAGGAGCAGGTGGGAACAAAACACCAGGGTGGAAGGGAGAAGGAAGGAGGCCTTGGCCTGAAGTCTGGGGAGGAGGCAGAGAGCACCCTTGACACAAGCCTCCTTTTATCTCCCATCCCCAGCCCACTCAGTTCATGTTGCTCCCCGAAAAACTTCTTGCGGGTCACTCCTGAACATCTAGAACTTGGGGAGGACGTGGACAGATTAGAGGTTGGGGGGGGAGAGCATTAAATTTAAGGGGTGGCCTCCCCCAACCCCTATAGCACCAGGAGTCTGGGTTCCGCCTGCCTTCACTGGGGAATAATTTATTCATTGCGACTCCCGCAGGAGTAACAATCATACATAATTAGAGTTAATTATGACATTCATTAATTACGATGACTTCTCTTTTTGCTTCTATCCGCCCCCCACCCCCGCCCCCTGTCCCGCTCCCGGGGTGGGGGGTGGGGCTGCCTGTCCTTCTGCTCTGGAGCCGCAGCAACAGTCCCCGGTCCCCGCCCGCGATGGCCAGCACTGCCGCAGCCCCCAGCGAGCACTCGGAAGCTACGCACCCCCGGGCCGCGGCCTCACGTCCCCGAGCCTAACCTGGCTGGAAGGGGGTAATGCGGGACTGCGGCGGGTCCGAGAGAGACATCCAGCGAGACATCCAAAGAGACTCAGAGATAAACATATATAGACGCCGAAAGAAAGCGGGAGAGACACCAAGACAAACAGGTTGTAGAGACATTTTCAGAGAGTCACAGGCAGAGAGGGACAGACTGAGCTACAGAGACCTGGCGGACGCGGGAGGGGTGCGCCTCGCACGCACACACCGGCGCGTACACCGGCCCACACCCGCTACACACCGCTACACACCGCTACACACCGCTACACACTCCCTCCGCTTTAGCCGCGCCGATTCCCTCCAACAAAGCCGAGTTACAACCTCCCCGGAGGGTCGCGGCAGCGTGTCCGCTCATCACGCGCGCAAGGGCGTGTCGTGCTTGTGTGATGGGCGCTCCCGGTGGCCCCTCGTCGCGAACCCACTCTCCCAGGTCACCACGTAGAGCCTTCGGGATCACACAGGTCCCGCTGCCGTGACCCGAGCCCACAGCGGTGACCGCGTCGGGGAGAGGGCACCCGGGCTGGGGACGCACCCGGGCAGGGGTCCAGGCCTCTACCGTCCTGAGTTACCTTGGTTTCCTGGAGGGCAGAGATGGTCCCCGGGGGGGTGTGGGTGGCCGCGTCATCCGGTTCGTTCTCCTTCTCGCTCATTTCGGTCATGATTGGGGGAGAGGGGGAGAGAGGGTGCCAAAACCCGACGGCAGGTCTGCTGGGTGCAGGTGGCAGGTGGCAGACGTCTCTCTGGGACCCTGAGGCCCTTCTCCAGAGACTTCCCCCCCAGTGAACCCCAGGAAAAATCCGCCCAGGCAAAGCGACCCCCCACTGCTGAGAGCGGGCGGAGAAAGTTCCCGGGTTGGCCAGTGAAGGGGGGTAATTACACGGAGCCGCGGAAGCCGGACGACCCCGGGAATGAGGACCGAGGGTCTGCAGAGGATGCTGCTCCGAGCGAGGGGAGGAGGGAAGTGGGGACGCGGGGATGAGCTGAGGGAGGGAGCGACGGAGCAGTCCGTGTCCGGCCGGCTCCTCTGTCCTCTGTGCCCGCCCCCCATCCCTTTCCCCCTCCCCCCGCCGGCCCCGGCCCGGCACCCGGAGGCCCCTCCGCCCAGTCCTCGCCTTCCAACTTTGATTTAGGAGGTCGCCAGGTCCCTCCCCCTTCCCTCCGAGGCTCCCCCGCGCCGCTATGCAAAATCAGCTTCTCAGCTATTGGCTGCCTTGGTGGCCAGGAGCGCGAGGTGGGCGGAGCCTAGCGGGGGCTCGATAAGATGGGGAAGAGCGTGAAGGGTAAAGACGTGGGGCAGGGGGTAGTTTTACACCGAAAGACCCGGAATGGGGAGCGTGACAAAGTCGTGGAAGTCTTGGGAGACCATATTAGAGACTGGATGGGATTGAGGGAACAGGAAAAGGTTGGATCTGCAGAAGGATAGATGAGAGTGACATCAAAGTTAGGACTTTCTGATAGCGAAGTAGTGGAAGAATGTGGACCCTTCTGCCCCATTAACTGGATGTGTCTGCCCTGGAGACTCCAAATATACGCATCCCTTGACTGTGAGGGGATGTCCTCATAGCCCTCAAGCAGAGGACTCTGCTCCTCAAGCAGAGAAGGGACAATTTAACATCATGTGTCAAAGGCCAGACCTGACAATCCCTCCTTTGTGGATGCAAAGCAAGATTCCTCTCGGGGCTTGGTCTTTGGAATTCAGCAAAAAAGGGGCCTCAGTCCCCACACCTAAGGTCCCCAAACGTCTCCAAGACGCGTTCCCCTCCTAGAGACCCTATCACAAATGGAGATAGATCAGGGGCTAGGGAGATGTTGCGGGAGGGAGGTTCTTACTCTCCAAGTTGTCCCTGTCCATTTGGCCTGAAGGTATCTCTTTGAGCTTTATCTCTTGGCCTGTCCAAAGAAAGGGAGGTAGATTGGGGGTTGAAGGAATCCTTCCTTGAGGGTGGGTGAAGAAACTTCTGGATCAAAGTCCCCCTCCTTCCAGGGGCTCCTCTGCTGTGGGTGATGAGATTGGTGGTGCGGGGGAGTGGGGGGGAGCTCAAGAGGGTTCTGCCTTTATGCCAGCCCTGGGGAACAGAGGCTGAACCCTGGGTCCCCCCTCCTGCAGCCCCTGCATATAGCCATTCATCCAATCTCTGTCCTCCCAAGAGTGAGCTCACCATGGGAGCCCTGCTCAGGTTACTCTGTGCAGGAATAGAGATTTATTTGTCAGTGGCAGAAGTAGGACAAGGTCGGAAGTGAGGGTTTGTGGTTGTGGGGGCCTAGTCCCCTCCCGCTCCAGATCCACCCACATCAGCCGCAGACTGACTCTGAGTGCTAGCTTTCTTAAAAGATGCTTCGAAGGATCCTGGCCTCAGCCCTCAGACCAGTCTCCCCTAAGGCCCATCCATTAGCCAGCCTTCTGCCAGTGCCTTCTGAGTTGACGGCTGCTGTCTTCCCTCTGGCCCAGCCCAGGTTAGTCCAACATCCCTCCCTGGGCACTCAGACTTAGGGGTGCTTGAAGCACCCTGAGATAGGGTCAACAGGCCCTCCATCTAGCATAGGCTGGAGGAAACAGGGGCCTCCTCTGTGTTGGAGACCTCCTAAGGGGAGGTACCCGTATCCCCCCAAAGAGCAGAGATTCTGAGTTTCTTAGACTCTTATACCTATATAAACACAAATTAACTGTGTGGCCTTAGGTAGGTAGCTAAACCTTTCAGAGCCTTGATTTCTTCATCAGCAATGCAGAGGCAGTGCCTACCTCACTGTGAGGAGAATGACTGAGGAAGCTCCCCTTAGCCTAGGGAAGACAGCAGGGAAAGTTGTTTTCTTCTTTCCCTCCTTTCTTGAGAGATAGGTCCCTTCCCAGTGCTTTCCTTGGGGCAGAGAGAAGAAACAGCTTCCTCCTCTCACTTTCCTGTTAATTCATGGGGGAACCAACTCCAAAGGAGATTCTGAGAGGGAAGAATTCCCAAGGGAAGCAGTGTTCCCGGTGACCCAGGGAAGCCAGGGAAGTTGGTGGGCCCTGGGGCCCATCTGGTCTCCGCATCAGAAGCCCAAGGTGGGGCCTATGCAGAGAAGGCAGGGGGCTGGATCCCATGACCTCTGGATGTCCTTCCTGGCCCGCAGCCTTAGTGTTTCAGAGCAGTCTTTCATGAACTAAGCCTGAGTCATTGCCTGAGTGCTGACAACTCCCACTGCAGTGACTGGGGACAGGGCACGAGTAGCCGGGCTAGCTTCTGAAGAAGGAATATTCTTCCATCTCAGAGTCAGAGGGCAGATATGAGGGGTGGGCAGAGCCAGGGGCAAGGTGAAGGTAAGTAGCAGTCACACCCTTCTGGGTGTGTGACAGAACTACCGGGTGCCTCTTAGAGGGACAGCCGAATGAGTGAAAGTGGGTGCTAGGCTCTTGGGAGCCTGGGGGCAGAAGGATGGACCAGATGACTCCATATCTGCACACAGCACCATGTCCAGCCCTTTTCTTCCTGTTCTGTGACATTGGGCAGAGACCTATCCATCTCTGGAAGGACTTCAGTTTCCTTCTTTTTAGATTGGCAGAATTGGAATAGATTAGGTTGACATAGGGAGTCAGGTCAGAATGGGGGCAATAATTGTATATCTCTTAGCGTTCTTTTGAGGATTAAATGAATTAACATACGTGAAGAGCTGGACAGAGTAAGGGCATAGTAAATAGTATTTACCTGTCTATCTACCTGTCCATTTATTTAGGGATACTTAACCTTGAACTTGCAGGCAAGCTTCAAGGGGTTCATGAATCCCTTGAAGCTGTATAAAATGTTGGATAAGCATTTTCTGTGGGACAGCCTAGAGCTTTCACCTTCTCCTCAGAGAATCTAAGATTCCCAAAAGATTAAGAACCAATGGCCTGAAGGATCCCCAGGACCCCTCCACTCTGAGCGGATGAGAGTCTCTGATGGGAGGGATTGCTTCTCCTTCCATAAGGACTGACCTATTTTCTCCCTTAACAACACCTTCAGCTCAAGTCCCTCCCTGCTGTGGCCTCTGCCCCCATGAGTTGCCAAGTGCCCCCACCCTCAAGCTGAAAACACGATTGGTTGGTCTTTTTCTCCAACTTTAGAGTTGGAGCTTCTAGGGTAGGGAGTCTGTCACGGTTGAGGTCAAGTCTGGTTCTCATCTCCCAGCTGAGGAAAGGAAGAGGGCCCAGGCTCCGTGGGTCAGGGGACACAGGGAACACAGTGAGAGGGCTGGCCTTGCCCAGTCTCCCCTATCTCCCCCGCCAGCCCACCAGGGCCCCAGAGACAGATACTGCTCTAATGAGCTAAGGCCCATGGCAGGCATCAGTAATTATGATTTTATGGAAATATAGAAGGCTCTTACGCAAGTGCCTGACACACTTCCTGGCTGTGGCATCTGGGACAGCCAGGTCCCCAGGGGCTGGAGGAGAACCCTTCCACCACTCCTTGCTGTCACCAACCCCTGGAGGTCAGGACACTGGCATAGAGCCGCCCTCCCACTGCCTGTGGCACTGTCTCTAACACAATCTGGGGGAGCTGTTCCCTCTCCCTGTGCCCCAGGCTCCCTGGAGGGGAACGACATGGGCTCCAGTATATACAATCCCTGCCTGCCCCCCACCAGGCAAACTGAGGCTGTCCCAGACACCAGTTTACATGGGAGGGGGATAGTGACCTTGGGATTATGTGTCCCTTTCCTCCATGAAGAAAACCTCACCTTCCTGAAAGACATCTCCTTCTACTCTGTTTCTTTTCTCCTGGGGGCTGGGACCATAGGGCTGACAGCAGTCATGGGGCCCGGAGTCACAGCCTGTCTGTACCCTCCCCAGGTCCTGTGCCAGTGTGCCCCCCCCCACCTCCCAAGCCTCTGATGGTGTCCTACCCACCCACAAAGCATCTGTTACCAAGGTAACAGCAATGTCATCACTTTAGGGTGAGCAAGGAGGTGGAGCCCAGTGGACTGGTGAAGGGAGTGCTCCTTGTGGTTAGAATTTTGGAGAGATGAGCACTGAAGGCCCCCAACTCTGAAGGAGGATCTTTGGGTGGAGAGCGGCCTGGGCACAGACGGGGGCAGAAGGTTGCCGACAGCCCATGGAAAAGAGGGAGGATGAAGTCTGGAAGCAGCTGGATCCTGTCCTTATAGGTGAGGGTGACTCCGCCTTCCTACGCTGGAGGAGCGTCAGGGTGGCGATGCCCAGGAGAAGCTGAGGCAGGGACCACGGAGCCTGCCTTTAACCCCTCCCTCAGGGTCCAGCTGGTTTACTTGTCCTAGGGAGAGGCCTTGGGGCTGGGAGAGTCTAGACCCAGCCGAAGCGGTGTGGGGGAACCTGGGGCCATCCTGGGTCCACACCGCCCCCTGCTGACTGCACAGAAATCTGCACTGGGTGGCCTTCCGGGAGGGGCGTCTTTGAAGGTCTCAATTTGATACATCTAAACCATGAGGTCCTACTAGGAGCCCCGAGTGGCTCTGGGTATCAGGGAGGTCTGAGCTTTGCACTCAAGGCCTTCTTGTAAATCCTGACCCAGACAGCACAATAATGCAAAGGGTTTCTCTGAGCCGACTTGGGGTACCGAGCGGTGGAGCCCATGTGGCAAGCTGATAGAGGCCATGGGTAGGCCGGAGGGCAGAGAGGCCAGAGTATTCCAAGCAGAGGGAACCGCTGGGCAAAGGCAGAGAGGTGTGGAACAGAAGGGCCGGTCGTGGATGCTGTCCGCGCAAAGGGGAGGAGGAGGGGTGAGAAGGAAGAGCAGGTGGGGGCGGGGCTGACTGGCTCAGTCAGTGGAGCCGAACGCGGGACTCTTGATCTTCAAGATCAAGAGTTCAAGCCCCATGTTGGGTGTAGAGATTACTTAAAAATAAAAACCTTAAAAATAAGTAGACGAAAGTGGACAGACGGCCCTGAATGCTGAGCCTGGAAGCTGCGTTTTCCTGTGAAAAGTGGCTTCTCCAGCTGGCTCCCTGGAGCCCAGCTGAGCAATCCAGCCGTGCCTTGGAGGCATGGGGTAGGGGGGGAGGGGAGAGCAGGCAAAGTGGTTCAGTCAGAACTCGAAAAGAATTTAGACACATGGCTCTATATTAAATGTTCTGCAAGCCTTGCATTTGACTCCAAGAATATCCATGCTGGTTTTCCTGCCAGAAAAACGGATTTTAAGAACTAACTATCCTGTGCCAATGGTGCCTGGGAAGATGGACCATGGTTAGCCAAGGTTTTCCTCAGCCCAGTCTGAGAAGGGCACTGAGAGCAATGGAGGCTGTGGGGGGGTTCTCCCCCTCTCCCCTGGGAGTGGTGCCATCATCCCTGTGTCTTAGGGAGATTGCCCTGGATCCCAAAGGCAGCAAAATGGAAACAAGAGAGTTGGAGTAGTGAGCTTTCAGGGCCCTCTGGCTAAAGGTTTCACTACGTGTCCTGTGTCTTGGCCTGGGTGGAAGGCATGTGTGCCGGACAGTGTGCAGGACAGTGGGGTGGCTCACGTTCCAGCCCATTCCTTGCTAGCTCAGAAACTTCAGCAACCTGCATCCCTCTGGTTTCCTAGTCCCTAAATGGGGATCATCTTACTTCACGGGGGTAGTAGTGGTGGGTAGCAGGACTGGGCCCCCTCCTCCTAGATCACACAACCCTAAATCAGGGAAAGCTGCTTCCCCTGTCTGCAATGCCTTTCCCTACCTGCTGCGGCCTCCCCGCCGCCTCCCAAGGGAGTTCCCAAGTCAGGTGGGACCCCTGCGTAGCCACACCTGCTGAGACCACAAACCCGGCTTTCTGCCCCTCCCACTCCATCATTAGCACAACCATCCCGACCCCGTTCTCCACCTGTTAAAACCACAGCAGCCCAGCTGCTGTCACTTGCATTACTCATCCTCGGGGCTCGCAGCTGGGAGTGGAATGGAAAGTATTTTGTCCCCAATTTGCAGCTGGAGAGCCAGAGCTTGGAAAAGCCCCAGGTTACTGTCATCCCTGGAATCCAGGTTCCTGGGTGGGGTACTTCTTTGGGACTTGTTGAATGAATGAATGAATGCCTGCTTGTATGCATAGACGAGAAACACTTCCCCCATCAGCCCTCTTTCTTTGGGGAAGGGGTAGGCATCATTCTCTAGCTCTCCAGGTTGGAATGTTGTCTGGAGATTAATTTTAAAATTCCATACATATTTATCAGACAGAGTGGAGCATAGTACAGTGATTGAGAGGAGGGACTGTGACCCAGAGGGCCTGGGTTCAAATCCTAACTCTATCTCCTCTTAGCTGTGTGACCTTTTAAAGTTTTTAAATTTTTTAAATTTATATTTATTTATCTGACAAAGAGAGACACAGCAAGAGACAACACAAAGGGGGAATGGGAGAGGGAGAAGCAGGCTCCAATGCGGGGCTCGATCCCAGGACCGTCAGCCGAAACAGACACTTAACGACTGTTAATGACTGAGCCACCCAGGTGCCCCTAGCTGTGTGACCTTGAGATAGCTATTTAACCTCTCTGAGTCTCAGTATTTCTGTCGGTATAATGAGGGGAAGGTGATAATAGAATAAAAGAAAAAACCAGCCTCTACCTTAGAAGGTAGATTGGTTGAAAAGCACTCTGTAGTTGTAGTAAGCGCTACGATTTATTAAATATTAATATATTTAATATATTAATAATATAATATTAATATTAAATTTAAAAAACTATTTATTTAAAAAACAGACCCTCAGGGCTCCTAGGCGGTTGGTTAAGCTTCTGCCTTTGGCTCAGCTCATGATCCCAGAGTCCTGGGATCAAGCCCCACATTGGGCTCCCTGCTCAGTGGGGAGCCTGCTTCTCCCTCTGCCTGTCGCTCCCCCTGCTTGTGCTCTCTCTCTGTCAAATCAATCAGTAAAAAAAAATCTTTAAAATAAAAAAAATAAATAAACAGACCCTCTTCTAAATTTTATTTTTTATTTTTTTAAAGATTTTATTTATTTATTTGATAGAGAGAGACACAGTGAGAGAGGGAACACACGCAGGGGGAATGAGAGAGGGAGAAGCAGGCTTCCCGCAGAGCAGGGAGCCCGAAGTGGGGCTCGATGTGGGGCTCGATGTGGGGCTCCATCCCAGGACCCCGGGATCATGACCCTAGCCGAAGGCAGACGCTTAACGACTGAGCCACCCAGGCGCCCCTTCACTTCTAAATTTCAATAGATAAACCCATATGATGTACTAGGCACTGGGGATACATAGAGAAAGAAACCGCTGCATTTAGTAAGGGCTTGATTATTACCTCAATTCCGTTTTCCCTCTACTCCACGGGGTAGAAGCATTTATCAACCCCCTTTTATAGTTGCCACATGAAGCTCAGAAAGGTTGTTACTTGCCCAAAGTCACACAGCTGAACTTGAACTCGGAGTTTATCTCAAGACAGATATTCTTAACCCCAACGCTGGTTGGCCTCTTAACATTTTATTTATTTATTTACTTGACAGAGAGAGCACAGGCAGGGGGAGCGTCAGGGAGAGGGAGAAGAGAGCAGAGAGCCCTACGCGGCAGGATCCCAGGACCCTGAGATCATGATCTGAGCCAAAGGCAGACGCTTTACCCACTGAGCCACCCAGGAGCCCCTGGCGCGCCTCTTAGTCCCTACCCTCAAGGGGCTTCCACTCTCTGATGGGGAAACAGACCCTGGACAAAGGGCACAAAGAAGAAACAGCATGTCAGACGACCACTGTGGAGGATTTGGTGAAGGGCAGAGACAGGACATGGATAAGTAAGCACCGGCTGGCTGGGCTGCAGGGAAGCTAAGAAGCAGACAGTACGTTTGAAGTGTGAACAGAGCGTCCTTTTTTCCGAGGTGAGACCTTTTGGTGGTCCGAGAGGGACTGACTCTGTAGCAAAGGATTGGGGGCTTAGAGCCGTGCCCGCGCGCAAACTCTAGGGGGCGCTGTTTGGCGCGGAGCTGGGCACCCAGACGTGGCGGAGGCCTTGCTGGGAGGCGGGGCCGCCTTCTGGGGTGGGGTCGTGTGTGTTCGCAGGCAAGAAGACCCCGCGGGGACTGCCATGTTCCTTTTAAACATTATTTTGCGGGCTGCTCAGGACTCAAGACTTTTGACCACCAATGTGGAGGCAGTAGGGGGTGCCTGAGCCCAGGGTGGGGCTGGATTCCACCCGCCCGGATATCTTGCCCCGCGTCCCACACTCGTGTGAGGGAGGCAGGGAGGGAGAGAGGGAGAGAGAGAGTATGTGAGAGAGAGAGAGAGAGAGAGGGAGGGAGGCTCCTACCTTGTAGCCACTCCATAACATTTTGTTGAATGACTGGATGGATGGATGGGTGGATGTAGAGAGGAGGAACCCTTCTCTCAGCCCCTCTTTCTTCGAGGGAGGGGTAGACCTCGCTCTCCGACTCTCCAGGTTGGACTGTTGCCTGGGGATAGAAAACAAAAGAGCACAAAACATTTTGGTGGGAGGAGAAGGACTCTGAATTGTTATTGCTCAGCAATTTTTACAGCTGAAAAGTTGCTTCCCGGCTTTAGGGAACCCACAGGATATTATTAGGATTGGGTTATCCATGGCATAGAAAATGTAAGAGCAATTGGGGTGAGGAAAAAAAAATTCATTTAAAATTTTTTTTTTCCATGGGGCGCCTTGGGTGGCTCAGTTGGTTAAGTGTCCGCCTTCAGCTCAGGTCTTGATCTCAGGGTCCTGGGATCAAACCCCATGTCTGGGCTCCCTGCTCAGGGAGGAGTCAGCTTCTCCCTCTCCCTCTGCTCCCTCACTCACCCACTCATGCTCTCTCGCTCTCTCTCTCTCTCAAATAAATAAATCTTTAAAAAAAAATTCTCCCCAAAAAACTCTCCCTGAAACTTTTTGTGTGTGTGGAAGTTTCTGGGACAGTCATGTCTGTACTTCCCAGGACCGCGCTCTGGTGGGGACACTGAGGATGTCCCCCAACAGGGGCCTCTGAGGATTAACACACACACACACACACACACCCCCCCCCCCCCCCCCCCCCCCCACCCCCGCTCCGCGTGATCAGATGCAATTGCATAGAATTTCCTCCAGTCCTCACTACCACACCGAATGGGAGGGAGACCCGGGAGGGAGGGAGACCTCCCGATTTTACAGAGGAGGAAAGGGGGTTCAGGAAGGTGACACGCCTAAAGGGGCCCTGCCTTGAAGGGTCTCCCACCTCTCAGGGCCTGAGGCTCCGCTGAGACCAGAAGTTTCTTTAAGGCCTCTTTGGCTCAAGAATGGGCCTTTCAGACCCTGTGCTCTGTTGGCTCAAGGGGCACAGTGAGAGTGAGGTGGGGATTGGGACTGGCCAGGCTCCATCTGCCTCAGTCCTGGCTTTTTTTCCTCAGAGAGAGAGCCAAAGAAAACCAGGAACAGGCCCAACACCATCTGGAGGGGGACAGAGCTCGGAGACTCTGAGATGGGTGGAAGGAGGGAGTAGCCAAAGGAGCTGGGGAGAGGCAGCCTCAGGGGGGAAGCGTGAGGATACAGAGGTCTTCAGAGGTGGTGGAGGCTGAGTGGTGGGGGATTGGGTTCTGGAAAAGGGGTCTCACCTACTCCCCTAACTGGTTCCTCATGGTGTCCTCCTGGAAGGAGGTGGGGGCCCACACCAGCCTCTAGCTTTTCTACCTCTGCCCCTAAAACAAGCCTCCACACACCACCCCTATACCCCGCTCCCCTCGGGCCAAGGCCGAGCCCTGTTGGGTCCCCTCTGACTCCCCTTCCCCTGGCCTTCCTGGAATCCCGTTCTGTCCAGCCTTGGAGGGTTTTGTGGAGGCCTCTGGCCTTGAATCCAACTTGGGCAATGGGTGGGTTCTCAAAGTCTTGGGGAGCTTATCATGGGGATCTGGGGGACTCAGGCTGCTTTAGTCCCCCTACTGGCAGGCATATTCCCATCCCCCCTTTTCTCCCAACTTCTATTTTGTCTGGCTTCATGGGAGGAGAAAGCACGTAGATGACAAAGGGCCAGGGGCCTGGAGATGGAGGTGTCCTGCCTGATGTGTGTGTGGGGGGTACTCTTTGGTTTTCTGTCTCCCTCAGCTAGGCCCCCCAGAATCACAAAGCCTGGAAAACCAGGGTCACACGAGGTCAGGCCACATCTTTCAAGGCTGTGTCTGCTCTTTGGAAGGCACTCATCTGTTTATACCAACCACAGTGGTAGGGGGTGGCGGGTGCTATCTGTGTACAAGGACAACAGGGACTGAGTGTGGGAAAGTAGCCTCCAGGCAGATCTTATTTGTCTGTAAACACAGTCAGCCTGTGCCCCCAGGCAGAGAAAAGCCAAAGCCACCAAGGACTGGGACTACTCTCCTCCGCCCTGGGAGGGGGCACTCCCAGGCACACCCCCTCCTCCCCACCCGGGGAACTCTCCCTCCTAGGCCACCCAGAGTGTTTCCACAGCAATCTGGGCTGTGTTCTGTAAAGTGTGGTCCCCTAGCCAGGCAGCCCCCTGGAAAAGGACAGGTGTCCTGCACCTGTTGGGGGAGGGAGAGGAGAAAGGGAAGGCACACCCCCCCATAACCCCTGCCAGCGCTTGGGCTTCCTGATAGGTCCCACGTTTTCTAGAGCCCTGGATGCCCAGCCAATAGAAGTTTTCTGGCCTTGCCCAACCCCTTTGTGGGTCTGCTTCTGTGCATAAAGGCTGGGCCCCAGCAGGACAGTCCGGTGAATCTGGCCCAACCCAATGCTGAGCTCTCTGTTACACAGCTGGCCCTGGCTTTCTTTCCAAGATGCTGTTTTGGCATAACCAGCCAGAGCACCTATGGCTCAGTCCCCGGAAACTGTACCCAGGGTCTCCGAGTGACTTGCTCAGGTAAGGGCCAGAACCCCTTTCCCCGGCCTCCAAGCATGGTCCTGGTCTGTGTGGCGCAGACCGATAGGGCCATCAGGTTCAAGTGGAGGGGGATGGGCTTCCTGGCTCTGGTGCCTTTGCAGGTGGAGGAATGGTCCACCTTCAGTGGATCCTGGACCATCTCAAAACACCCTGACCACCCACTCTCTCAGAGCACTTTTGTTCGGCATTTACTTGGTCTCAGACAAGCCCTGAGATAGCAAACAAGTAACTGACCACAGTTTTTGTTTTTATTTTTTAAGATTTTATTTATTTATTTGACAGACAGAGATCACAAGTAGGCAGAGAGGTAGACAGAGAGAGGGGAAGCAGGCTCCCTGCTGAGCAGAGAGCCCGATGCAATGCGGGGCTCCATCCCAGGACCCTGAGATCGTGACCCGAGCTGAAGGCAGAGGCTTTAACCCACTGAGCCACCCAGGTGCCCCTGATGGCAGGTTTTTGTAGATGTTTGGTAGTATCTGGAATTTGCCCCTGGAGGGTGGTCTCCCGGAGATGGTAGAGGTTGGAAGGGGGACTCTTTTGGGCCCCTGCTCCTGCTGGAGTAACTGCTACAGAAGCCTTTGGCTCCCTGGAGGGTCTAGCAAGAGTCAAAGCCCCACAGGGGCTGGAGTGGAAGCTGCCAGTGCTCCCCTTCCCCCCCAACAGGGAGTCCCTGCCCTTGCCCTGCCTGAAGCAGGAAGGGCTACACAACATCCCCAGCTAGGAGCATCCCCACCCTGCATTCCAGTACATTCTCTGTGCAGCCACCTCCCATGCCTGTCAAGCAGCAGGAAGAGACCCTCACCTACCTGAACCAGGGTACTCTGGGGCTGGGGATGGGAAGGGTGTAGTGGGGCAGCAGGCACTGGGGCCGGGGCCCAGTGCAAGATGGGGGTGGCAGGCTCCATCTCTGCCCCAGTGGGGCTCCCACATCTCCTTGACCTCTCCCAGGCCAGCCCTATGAGGTGCGGATGCTTGGTAACACCACACTGAGTGATGCTACTGCCTGGGCCTGGCTATTGAAGGTAGGTGCAACCCTCTCCCCACCTGTCAAGGGCTAGGCATGACTGACCCTCTGGACAGGAGGCGAATGTCATCCCTGTGATGTCACTGTCAAGTAGAACCCTCTTGAGACCCCCTTTTATTTTTTATTTTATTTTTTGGAGACCCCTTTTTACCTTGACCTTCACAGCCACACAGTGGTAGGCAGGCATTATTGAGGAAAGAGGCCCAGAGAGGTTAAATATTTTCTCAAGGACACAAAGGAACAGATCTGGGATTTAGAAGTACATTTACATAGCATTATTCACATGCATGATTCCTTCTCTCCAAAAAAATTATATATTTAGCTCCCATGCATTGCCAGAAACTATTCCATGAGCTAGGGATTCAACAGTAGAGACAGATGTGGTTCCCTTCCTCAGGGAGCTTGCATTCTACTGGGACAAACGCGTGATCAGACAAGTTATAGGCAATAACAAATCAATTTACTGATTGTAAATTGAAAAGGGCAGCAAGAAAAGAAACAAGTAGAGTGGCTAAGAGTGGGAAAGGATTAACTCCCCCATTTAATAGATAAGGAAACTGAGGCTCAGGGTGTCTAGGTCACTACCCCAATGTCACAGCTAGTGAGTGGCAGGTGGGCATCTGGACACAGACCTTATGATCTAAGTGCTTATGACCCCTGAGGGTGGGAAGCAAGGTGGGGGCGAGGAAGGTGGGATGGTTGGCCGAACCCAGTTGTGGGAACTGGTTCCCAAAAGGCCAGGCACACTGACCTGTGAGCCGTGCCTTCCTGTGCCCCCAGAGTGTGTTGTGTGTGGTTTTCCTGTGATACACAGAGCAGCAGCAGCTGGATGGGTGCAGGTGGAGGTGGCCAGGAGACAGCACCCTGGACATTGGTGAATGGGGAGGGACCGGGGACCCTTCGGGTCCACTTGCTGGCTTGGACGGCCATGTGGATGGGGAGGGCTGAGTCTCGCTCCCTGCTTGTTGCCCTATGCCTGCAGATGTGCCCCTGTCCTTGGGGGTGATCGAACCCCAGAGGCTGCTCTCACCACTCAACACAGTGGAGTTTCATTGGAACCTCCCAATGCAGTTTGGAGTTTCAAGTTGCAATTTGGAGTTTCAAGAGGATCTCCCTCTTCCGGTGGGTGAGTCTGAAGCTGGGACTGGGTGGAGGCTGGAGGTCGTTTGGGAGTGGCAGCAGGCCCGGTGGGAAAGGAAGGGGAATTTGGGTGGGGGTGAGGGAACAGTAAGAACAAACCCAGTTACAGAAAGCACTTTGAAGGTAAAATATGGCTAAATGTTTATTGAATCTCACCATAAGGAAGGACTTGTTTTTGTTTCTTCTTTATGTGTGTGTGTGTGTGTGTGTGTGTGTGTGTTTAAGATTCCATTTATTTATTTGACAGAGAGCAAGTAGGCAGAGAAGTGGAAGCCGTCTCCCAACATGGGGCTTGATCCCAGGATCCTGAGATCAGGGCCCAAGCCAGAGGCAGAGGCTTAACCCACTAAGCCACCCAGGTGCCCCACAAGGAAGGACTTGTTAAACCTGAAAGCAATGGAAGAAGCTAGAAAACTCAGGACGCAACTTAGCTTCATAAAAAGCAATGGTCTGCAATACATAGGCAAAATTCAAAGGAGGCATCAAATGGGAAAAATAGTTGTCATATGACATATGTTTATAGCCTCCATATATAAAAAGTTCTCATATATCAATAAGAAAAATAGATAAAAGCTCAATAGAAAAGTAGGCAAAGGATATAAGCAGATGATTTATGCAAGAAGGATACAAATTACATTTAAATGTAGACAGTTCAACCTCAACCTCAGAAAATGCTAATTAAATGCATATATATATATATATATATACACACACATATATATGGCAAAGACTTTAAAAAAGACTGTTATTGGTGAAGAAGTAGTCTGGGGAGGCAGACAGCCTCTCTTCTGCTGTCTGCCTACTGCTCCCTTGCGGTGTATTCAATAAACTTCTAGCTCCTTTAAAAAAAGAAGAAGAAAGAAAGAAGTAGTTTGTGCAGTCATTCTTTGGTAGAATGACACTTGGGCAGAATTTACTGATTTTATGTTCCTAGCATTCTACCCCATTGTTTTATTTTTTTTTTAAGACTTGTTTATTTATTAATTTATTTGAGAGTGAGTGTGGCGGGGGTGGCAGAAGGAGAGAGAGAGTGCCAGGCAGGTTTCATGTCCAGCATGGCGCCTAAAGAAGGACTTGATCTCAAGACCCTGAGATCCTGAGCCGAAACCAAAAGTCAGATGCTTAACTGACTGAACCACCCAGGTGCTTGCCCCTCAGTGTTTCCATTTCAAGAAATTGAGCCTACAACAGTGTTCAATAAGTACACAAAGGTATCTTGACCAGTTCTCCATAGCAGCACTCTTCCTCATATTCAAAGATTTTAAACAATCAAAGTGCCTGTTGGAAGAGGATTGACTTTTACATAAGTTTGAGTGCAGACATACACTGGAAATTATGTAGCCATTAAAGTGAGGTCTAGGGGCACCTGGGTGGCTCAGTGGGTTAAAGCCTCTACCTTCGGCTCAGGTCATGATCCCAGGGTCCTGGGATCAAGCCCCGCATCAGGCTTTCTGCTCAGCAGGGAACCTGCTTCCTCCTCTCTCTGCCTGCCTCTCTGCCTACTTGTGATCTCTCTCTCCGTCAAATAAATAAACAAAATCTTAAAAAATATATTAAAAAAAATAAAAATAAAGTGAGGTCTAGGGGCGCTTGGGTGGCTCTGATGGTTAAGCGTCTGCCTTCAGCTCTGGCTGTGATCCCAGGGTCCTGGGATGGTACCCTGTGGTGGTTCCCTGCTCAACGGGGGGAGTCTGTTTCTCCCTCTCCTGCTGCCCCTCCCCCCCAACTGGTGTTCTCGCTCCTTTGCTCTTTCTCTCTAATAAATAAATAAGTAAACAAATCTTTAAAGTAATGGCTAATGAAAAGAAAACTGTTTTCCTATAAGTAAAGAGAAAGCAGAAGACAAACTTGTATTTAAAGTTTGAGATTTCCATTTGATTAAAAAAAATGTGTGTGTGTACACAAGTTGTTTTTCCTTTTTCCTTTCTCTTGCCCAGAGAAAAGGGAGGAAGAAAGGATCCTTGAGTATTAAGTGCTATGTCTGAGAGGTGGTGTGATGGGATGCCTGTATTCCTTACTCTGTGTCAGAGTCCTCCACATTTTCTAGGTTGAATAGGTTTCCTTTTATAATCCAACAATATTGTCAAAAATCCCCTGTGTGTCCCTCTTTTGAGTGCTCACCATGGTGTAAGCACGTGGACTGGGAGGTCAGGTGGATGTGGCACAATTTCATTTCCCCTCCTTAGTAGGCAGACCTTGCCTGGGTCGCGTGATCTTTGTTTCCCCATCCTTTCAAGTTCTTCTCAGGATTGTGGGAGGGTTATAGTGGGGAGTGGGGGTAAACAGAGGGGAAACCCTGCTGGCCCTTGGAATCCCAGTACCAGGCAGAACACAGGCTGTAGGCTGTGTGGAGTGCAGGCTGGGAAGGCTTCCTGGAATAGGCTCTTTGATTTAGCAAATAAAACACAGGACATTCAGTTAAATTTCTATTTTATTTTTATTTGTTTATTATTTTTAAATGGATATTTTTCTTTTTTTTAATTTAATTTCTTTTCAGTGTAACAGAATTCATTGTTTATGCACCACACCCAGAGCTCCATGCAATACGTGCCCTCCATAATACCCACCACCAGGGTCCCCCAACCTCCCACCCTTTAAATGGATTTTTTTAAAAGATTTTATTTATTTATTTGTCTGAGAGAGAGAGAAAGACCACAAGCAGGGGAAATGGCAGGCAGAGGCAGTGGGAGAAGCAGGCTCCTTCCTGGTTGAGCAACCAACCAGATGCCGAACTTGATCCCAGGACCCTCCCTGATCATGACCTGAGCCAAAGGCAGATGTTTAACCAACTGAGCCACCCATGCATCCCCAAATTTCCATTTTAGATAAGAACTTGTTAGTATAGGGGCATCTGGGTGGCTCAGTGGGTTAAAGCCTCTGCCTTGGCTCAGGTCATGATTTCAGAGCCCTGCAACTGCTCAATGCTCAGCAGGGAGCCTGCTTCCTCCTCTCTCTCTGCTTGCCTCTCTGCCTACTTGTGATCTCAGTCTGTCAAGTAAATAAATAAAATCTTAAAAAAAAAAAAGAACTTGTTAGTATAAGAATGTCCCATGGGGTGTGTGGGGGAGAATATCCCATGAAATATTTGAGATATATTTATACTAAATTATTTGTTGTTTACCTGAAATTCAGATTTAATGGGGCATCCTGTATTTTAACTGGCAATTCTACCCTGGAATGGGACATTTTGTCTTAGATAGGAGCAGGATTGCTTTCCAGGTAGAAGATTCTAGGGAGAACTATATGCAAGTGTGTTGGGGGCCATGATTAGACCGGGGAGGTGGGTCAGTGTGTTGGCTGATGAGAGAGAGAGAGATACAGAGAGAGAGTGCACGCAATCATCCAAAAAGGCCTTGACCCTTTTTTTTTTTTTTAAGATTTTATTTATTTATTTGACAGATCACAAGCAGGCAGAGAGGCAGGCAGAGAGAGGAGGAAGCAGGCTCTCTGCTGAGCAGAGAGCCCAATGCGGGGCTTGATCCCAGAATCCTGGGATCATGACCTGAGCCAAAGGCAGAGGCTTTAACCCGCTGAGCCACCCAGGCACCCCTTGACTTGACTCTTTAAGGGGCTCAAACCTGAGGGTCAGGAACTTTGTTTCTAATCCCATAACCATGGGGAGCTACTGAAGGATTTTGAGCAAGGGAAAGAACCTAATAAAGTTATGCATTAAGAAATAAACTCCAGGGACGCCTGGGTGGCTCAGTTGGTTGGACGACTGCCTTCGGCTCAGGTCATGATCCCGGGCTCCCGGGATCGAGTCCCACATCGGGCTCCCAGCTCCATGGGGAGTCTGCTTCTCCCTCTGACCTTCTCCTCCCTCATGCTCTCTCTCACTGTCTCGCTCTCAAATAAATAAATAAAATCTTAAAAAAAAAAAAGAAATAAACTCCAGCTGGGGTGGAAGGTTGCTGTGGTGAAAGGCTGACGGGTGACAGGTAGGTACAGTTTGTAGGTGGACTTTCTTGAATGTGGGTGGGACCTAGAGTCACCCTGCTTTCTCTTTGCTTCTTCTTCACCTCAGATTCACCGCATCAGCACCGTGTTTGCTCCTTCCAAGATGGGTGGAGAGAAAGGTGTCCCCTTCCGCCTCCAGATCCACACCTTCAAGGCCAGCGACAAGGACCTTCCGCAGGCAGCGCACCTGCACTCTGCCGGCCGCCTCACCAAAGTGTTCAAGGTACAGGCGGGTCCCTGCCCCTCCCTCTCAGGACTGTCACCCTGCTTGGCGGCTGGGTGCCCCCCCTCAGCCTGCCGCCCCCTTCCCTACACAGAGCGGGATGGAGCTCGAGCTCCTGCTTACAGCCCCTTCCATCCCGAGAAGGGGGCAGGTAAAGTGGGGGGCTCTGAACTCCCCTCCTCACTCGCCTGCAGCCCAAAGGAGCTGACCGCAAACTGAAAACAGACCGGGAGAGGCACAGTATCAGGCTGCCCCTGAGGGCCTGGTGTTCACGGAGGTGTGCGGGTGGGGGTGGGGCGCCGGACGGAGGAGAGCAGCTTTGAAGGAAAGATCCTTATTGTACGTGTGGGTAAATTGAGGCCTGAGTGCCGTGGCTGCTCCACGATCGTCACAATCCCGGGTGATTGCACCTGCTTCCTGCAAGGACAAGCCGCACCGTCTGTTCCAGCCTCCTAGGCTGCCTCTCCTGCACCCGCCATCGCCCCGCCGCACTTGGGCCCCCTCTGCCTGGAGCACTTCCCTTCCTGCTGCCGCTTCTGGCTGGCGGCTCCTGGAAGCTTTCCCTGGCTACGCCCCCCCCCAGACCAGCAGGCTAGTTGACTCTTCCCCTGAATGGCGTTTTGTCCGAGACTCCTTAGGGCGCGGGGACCCTGGTCTGCCTCCCACCAGAAGGAGGGGAGGGAAGAGCCTCCGCTGGCCTCGGGATGTCTAGGCTGAACCTTGCGGCTTGCTTGCCCCACAGTGTTGACCATGCCCAGATCCCAGTGCAGGGCCCGACTAGCCTCTCAGCCCTCTTGCTCCGACCTCTCCGCACTCGGGCAAGCTCCTGTCCCCAGAGAGGTGAGGTGGGGTGAGCGTGAAGAGCCCCTCAGCCCCGGCATCCGGGGAGGGGCAGGGTTGAGGTTGCGGTCAAGGGCAAGAGGCTCAGCTCAGTGCCCTTTGTGGCGGGGGGGGGGGGGGGGGGGCCCCCCGCCCGCCCCCCCCCCCCGGGGAGGGGGGGGGGGGGCTGGGGACCGGCTGCACTCCCCACTCTCTGCTCCCTCACAGGCTCTGCTCCTCCCCACCGTTCGCCTTGGATACCTTGCGGGGCAGCCCCGCTGAGGTGCGTCTCCCCTTTCCAGTCCCCCCAACCTCTAACTCAAAGCCTTCTCGGCCCCCAATCTTTATCTCAAAGCCTTCTCCGGGCTTCAGTGCACTCTTCCAGAATGGGGTGGGCCTGCCCCCTGGTGGACAGAGCTTGTATAGCCACAGATGGCAAAACAGAGGACTGGGGTTCTTGGCCGGCAGGATGAGGCTGCGGGCTCTCAGAGGTGGGGCCGCCAAGGGCGGGAGGCTGTATTTCTCCTGCCCCTTGTTCGCATTCTGTGGGCCCATGGTGATAATCTAGACTGCCCTCCTCATGCCTCAGGACCTGAACCCTGGGGCCTCCATCCTAGCCCCGCAGCAGTGGTTGCATCAGCACCTGTCCTCCAGCTACTACGGGATGCTGACCAACTTCACTGGTGAGGCTGGGGTCTGGCAGGACCCTACCTGTAGGAGACTGAGGGCAGGAAATGTGCCTGTGGCCTGGCTTGCTGTGCGTTCTTCAGCTAACTTCTGTTTAGGACTAAGAATTGCCAGACACTATGCCTGCTTGGCTCTCTTGTCCTGTCTCACCCCATGTAATTTATATACTACCCATGAGGATAGGGCTCAGAGAGGTTAAGTGACTTGCCCAAAAACACACAGCTAACAAGCAAGGGGCAGAACTGGGGTTTGAATCCGAGTTTCATCCCCATCTGTGGACATACTCGGGCAGTCTGGAGACTAATGTTGGATTGTGTCCCTTGCCATGCTTGATTGCAGGCCTCTTTCCGCAATATGGCCCTGACTCTGTAGGTACTGATCTGCTGAAGCTTACCCGCCAGGATCTCGTCCAGATCTGTGGGGCTGCGGATGGGATCTGCCCTCTCAATGCTCTTCAAGCCAATGCTCTTTCTGCTGGGCGCTTTCCCTCTGTAGTTGTGTTTACCAACTCAGCTAATGGTTGTGACCCGTGGCATAGTCAAGCTGTAAGGTAACTTAAAGACCATTTAGTCCCACACCCTCTTTTTACAGAGGAAGAAATTCAGCTCCCCGACAGTGACCTACCTGCTTGAGATCAAGAACAAAGCTGGCAGGGATGAACTAAAAAGTTAGGCTCCTGTGACCTCCTTTTTCTGGACCCATCCCACCTGCATCACTCCATTTCTGAGGACAGAGATGGATTTTTCTCATCTTCTCTTCTCCCAGGATCCACCATTCATAAAATGTCTAAGAAATGAGTGGTGACCTCCCTCTCTGGAGACCTGGCAGGAGGTGGGATCCCTCCCAGGGAGGGGCTGTTAATTTAGGTGTGAAGTGTTGATACATAAAATTCCTGGCCCACGCCCATTAGTCACCAGCTGACTGCATGTGGCTCAGCAGGCCTCTAGGCAAGAGAGCGAGGTTCCTAAGAACACCAACTCAGGTGAGGTTCTGGTCTCTCTCTGCAGGTGAGATTCAGGTGTGGCTGCTCAGAACATCTTCTTGCCTGGGGAGAGGGTGATCCTCCATCATTCTTGGGACCTGAGATGCCTTACCTGGCATTCCTCTGTCTTCCGTGACCAGATTAGTCCTCTCCTTCCAAGATGTCCCCTGAGATTATTCCTCCATGTTCCATTCCCCAAACCTATTGTTGTCATTGTCGATATGCAGCATTCGAACATTATAATCCTACTGTATTAGAGTTTCAGTCATTCATATGCAGGTGGCCCCCCTTTTTAAATTGGGGCTCCCCTCAGTCTGAGGCCTCCCCAAAGCTGAGAAATAGGTGAGGATTAAGTGGATTTATAAACCTCTTTCCTTTACTCCTTCCTGCCCCCATCCTGCAGGAAGCTAATCACCTTGTCCTCTCCTTCCTGGTCTCTGGGGATCTCTCAGCTGCCCCCCGCCCCCCCCCCCCCCCCCCGCCACTGATTCCCGCCCTGTGAGGTGTGCTGCTCACATCCCCAGGCTTTTATCAAGAGATCTCTCTAGGGGCGCCTGGGTGGCTCAGTGGGTTAAGCCTCTGCCTTCACCTCAGGTTATGATCTCAGGGTCCTGGGATCGAGCCCCGCTTCCCCACTTTCTTTCTCTGGTTATTTGTGATTTCTGTCTGTCAAATAAATAAATAAATGAATGAATAAAATCTTAAAAAAAAAAAAAAGAGAGAGATCTCTCTAGATGAACTCAGCGCCGTGCAGCTGTCTGCGAAGCTGGCTGAGTTCTTGGCCCTCCCAGCCAATCAGATCTGCTGCCCCACCCTGGGGACGTCTTTGTTCTCCTCAGTGACCAGGTACGGGAGCCCTGGCTCTCTGCCAGGCCCCATAGGGGCCTTGATCACGATCCCACCAGAAGCCGAGTGTCCTTCTCCCTGCCCTGGCTTTTTCTGTTTGGCTCGAAGAACAGAACTGTCTGAATGACCCTTTCTCCCTGGCAGGTGGTTCAGAATCTTGAGAATGAGTCATACTTTGTGGCTGTGGGGAACAAAGGTAGGGGTTTTAGAGGAGAAAGAAGTCTAGCAGGCCCTAGAAAGGGCAAGATTGTGTTTATTTTGTCTCCTAAATGGGACTAAAAGATGCTGTGAAGGTGTGTGTTCACTGGGGGTGGGGTGGGGCTTGTGGCGTTTTCCAGTCAGCTGGTAGATATCTGAACGCCCATTTTGTTGGTGTCAAAGGGACAGATCCCTGTGGCTGCAAGGCTGTTTGCCGCTCAGGGAGAAAACGTCCCAGTTTCTAGGCCACGGAATAGAACAGAGAGGAAGGTAAGGCCCCCCCTCTGTCTTCTGCCCCCGCCCCCCATACTACAAGACAGAAGATGCTTGCTGGACATCACCTGGCACAGAGCACCTCTGACCGGCTGCCCTGGGGTTCTCGTTATTCAGAGATGCCTGCCCTCTATCCCTCCTACAGGACAGAGGGAGGCTTCCTCATGCTGGGGGAGGAAGAACACCCGGGTATGGAAGGTGCCCTGCCCGCTGCTTGGTTTGGGAGCAGCAGAGAAGCTGTGGTTGGCTTGTCTCACCCCAGCGGTGCCCTTCTCTGCTTTCAGTGCAGAATCCAGACGGCTACTTCCTGGTTCTTACCTAGGCCCAGGGGCACACCGCTGCAAGAGCCAGAGACGGACACCAGCCTGGTTCTTGGGGGCCCCACATTCACCAGAAGCCTTGTTTAAAGCCTCAGCAGCTTCATCGGGCTCAAGGTGAAGCGTCATGTCCAACCCCTAGAGAGGAGTGGAGCAGCCCCCAGGCCCATCTCTCTGCTGAGCTGGCCAAGGCCGTGAGGCACAGAACCTGCCCCTGTGGAGAAGGCGCCTTTGCCCCAAGCAGAGCCGCCCGAACACTGGGTGCAGGGGTTCAGGTTTGTTTAAAATTGTATTCACCCTTTGCTTTTCTTAAAATTAAAAGTTAATTTAAAAAGGCATATATGTTTAATGTGTTGTTAATGCTTGCTCAGTTTTCTTGGTGTTTTGGTCCTTTTGGGGGGAAATGTTCTCTCCTTATAGATGAGGGCAAGGGATGGCGTCTGGGACACAGGAATAAATCAGCTTGGCTTTTTTTTTTTTTTTTTCTTTTTTTTCCCAACTAGTTTAGACAAAAGGTAATCACTAAAGCCTCTAAAAGACCATTCAACTATCAAATCACTATGCTTATTTAACAATTCTAGAGATGTAGGGGCGCCTGCGTGGCTCAGTCAGTTAAGCGTCTGCCTTCCACTCAGGACATGATCCTGGAGTCCTAAGACAGCCTCCGGTCCTGTCAGGCTCTCTGCTTGGTAGGGAGTCTGCTTCCCTCTTTTCCTCTGCTCCTCTCCCTCCCCCTGCTCGTGTTCTCTCTCACTCACAAATAAATAAAATCTAAAAGAACAAAACAAATACCCAAACCTTCTAGGGGCGCCTGGGTGGCTCAGTTTGGTTACACATCTGTCTTCAGCTCAGGTCATGATCTCAGGGTCCTCGGATCAGACCTGCCCTGGATCACGACCTGAGTTGAAGGTAGACACTTGACTGACTGAGCCACCCAGATGCCCCTAAAAAATACTCTTAAAAAAAAAAAAAAAAAAGGAATGGGCCATATCTTATTCTGCTCATTTTTTTTTTTTTTGAAGATTTGAGAGAGCATGCACGCACACGTGCAAGAGTGGGGGTGGGGGGGTGGGCAGAGAGAGTCTTAAGCAGACTCCTTGCTGACTGTGGCTCAGGGCTTGATCTCATGTCCCTGAAATCATGACCTGAGCCGAAAACCAAGAGTCAGAAGCTTAAAAGACTGTGCCACCCAGGAGCCTGCTTATTTTTTTTTTTCATCCCCTTCCCTCTGAATAATATTACTATTGCTATTATTTAAGGATTTATTTATTTGAGAGAGAGAGAGTGAGCGAGCGCATGCTAGCAGGGGAAGGAGCAGAGGGAGACTATCCAAGGCAACTCCCCTCTGAGCACGGAGCCCCACACAGGGCTAGAGCTCACGACTCTGAGATCAGAGCCAGCACCAAAACCAAGAGTCCAATGCTCAACTGACTGAGCCACCCAGGTGCCCCTTCTCGGAATATTAATAAAAATCTCAAACACTTGAGGGGCAGTTGGTTGAGCCTCCAACTTCTGATTTTGGCTCATGATCTCAGGGTTGTGGGATTGAGTCCCACATTGGCACCACATGCTCAGCCCGGAGTCTGCTGGAGATTCTCTCTCCTTCCCCCTGCTTTCTGTATCAAAAAAAAAAAAAAAAAAAAAAAGGAAAATAAATCTTTAGGATGCCTGAGTGCCTTGGTTGAGTGTCTGCCTTCAGCTCAGGTCATGATCCCAGGGTCCTGGGATTGAGTCCCATGTCGGGCTCTCTGCTTGGAGAGGAGACTGCCTCTTCCTCTCCCCCTGCCTGCTTGTGCATGTGCTCTCTCTCTCAAATAGGTGAATAAAATCTTAAAAAAAAATTTTAAAAATCTTTAAGGCATTTCAAACACTGAGAAGAGAAAACCCCATATGCATGAAGTGGAATATAGGCCAAGGTGCCCTCTTAAAAATACCTGCTTAATTCCTTATTCATCATTTACCTCAGTGATCACGCCTGTAATTCCACAGGGTTCCCCAAGGGTGTTTCACAGCAGGGTACATAATGTGAGATTGAAATTCAGGTTGCTGACTTGGCCACTGCTCATTTCCACCAAAAGGCCTGGGACCCCACTGCATTAACCTCCGTCTCTCTCTCTCAACCTAGGAGCCCGTAGCACAGACTCAATACTGAAATATTTGTTGATGCAAAGGAAATAAAAGCAGGTAGGAAGTATCTACCATGTGGTGTTATTATCTCTTTAATCTTCACACTGTGAAGTGTAGGTACTGTTATCCCCACTTTACCAACGAAGAACAGAGACGGGGAGAGTCAACCAGCCAAGGTCATTGTGTGTGGGAGAAGCCGGACACTCTGGCTTGGAGCTTGTGTAACTATTATGCTACTCTTACCATCATTCCTTCTAGTCAAGGTGAGGGCAGTGCTCTCCACAGATAGGGGACTCAGGCTGAACTGCTGCTGTCAATGAGTTAAAACAAAGGTTTTTTAGAAACTCTGATTTGTATTATGTATTCTGTTTTTCTCAGAGACAGGTGGAGTTCAGGGTATTAAGTAAAGGTATTAAAAAGGTATTAAGCCTATTAAATAGTAAAGAAAGGGTATTAATTAAAGAATACTAAAAAAATATAAGGATGCCTAAAAGAAGCGCCTTCATTCAGCCTCAGGAGCCTTTGCAGTTCTGGGGTTCAAGGAAGTTAAGAATCACAGCTCCGAGTCAGGCTATTTCCGCAGCAAAATGAAAAGTCTTCACAGCTTATTTCCTTTAATTACATCATAAAACAAAATTAGAACATACAGGAAACAGTAATAGTTACATAACAATTTACTTTATATATTTATATATAAAAAACATTTTTCTTTTAGTCCAAAGATTTTAAAGCAAAAGGAATCCTCTACTGCCACCTTGGATTTTATTTTAAATAACCCTCCCTCCCCCCATCCTCAAGCGCCAAAAGTATGGGGTGGAAGCAGTCACGTGGACAGCTAATGGAGCCTGGTGCTCAGTCACCAAGTCGGGACCGGGTCAGCCACAGGGAGTGGCTGAGCGCTGGGGCAGGCCTGGTGGAGGAACAGGGAAGCGGTAGCTTCCCACGCTGAAGCACTCGGGGGAGGCCGAGAGGCTTCAGGGGGCTTAGGCCACAGCAAGGTTTGGGATCAGGCCCTGCCAGTCAACCATCCTCTGCCTTCAGTCCCCTCAGGGGGGAGAGGGGTTCGAGGGGGTTAGCTCAGGGATGGAACAGCCTGGTTTGAAGGTAAAACTTTCTCCTGCAGCACCATTTGCCCACCCAGCTCTGTCCTCAGGCAAACAGGTGGGGGTGGTCCTCCCAGCTGTCTGCCCTCTGCACAGGTCTGTGCTCTCAGGTGGGCAAGGCTGAGGAGAGCAGCCAGAAACCGCCTGAGGCAGGTTACCTGGAAACAATTCCTAGTAGGAAAGAGGAGGCAGCTGGAGGTTGGCAGCTGGGAGGAGCCAGAAACCGCCTGAGGCAGGTTACCTGGAAACAATTCCTAGTAGGAAAGAGGAGGCAGCCAGGGTGGGAGGCAGCTGAAGGTTGAGTCATTAAACAGGAATGGAGAAAGGCAAAATGCAGAAGTCCTTTCTCCCCTGGACCGACCAATGGAAGGACTGTAACCCTTCTAACCTTCGGACTGGGCAGTCACAGATCCTCAGGGGCCAGCTCTGAGAGAGCAGAGGCACAGTGCAAAAACACTAACCATGTAGCTTCTGCTGAGCCCCGCCCCACGGGTCAAGTGTGGTAGAGGTTAGCATGGAGTTTGGGGGTAGGGTGAGGAGGGGAGTAAGAGAAGAAATCTCAGGCTCACCTCCTTCCTGCACTTATTAGAAAGTAACAGTCATCAGAAAAGCACAGGTAAGAAATTATTCTTAAGGGCAGGAAAAAACATGTAAACCCAGAAAAGCAGCAGCAAAGGTTTCACTTTTTACAGGTCTAGCACTAGGAAAGAAAATCATTCAAGTCTTTGGGGGCGAGGCGGGTGGCAGGTAAAGTAATTAATCAAACCATGCCAGTTAGAGATTCCTTTATCAAGTTAGGATTTTCTAAGACTTTCGGTTGTCGTTCACTAGTGCCATAAGAAAAAAAGGAAGGGAGGGAGGGAGGGAGGGAAGAAGACAGAAATAATGATGACTTCAGGGGCTAAGAAGGGTTAGGCTAAGGTAAGAAACACATGTGTGTGAGCAGCAGTGAGACACAGATTTGAATTAGTGAAAGTAAGTAGTTAGCAACAGTGACAAGCGGAACTTTGTGGGGCAAAGATTTCTTCTTCCACCTTAATAAAAAAGACATCACTTCAAAGATTTTCCTGGGTTCTTGAGGTGTGGCAAAAGAGAAAAGGTATGTGTCTGGACACCTCTCTTCTCCCATCACTTCTTGGGATGCGGATTCTCATTCACTGCCTCTTTTGGGGTGCCCATTCCCATCTGGGTGACTCTGGTCGGGTACAGGGTGGGTAGAAGCCCTCCGTGCCAGTGAGAACGGCATGGAGTTCACTGGATGGAGAGGAAAGCAAATCTACTCACGTGTGTGAGGCAGGTGTTTCTGCATATTCAGGACAGAGGCTTGTACCCAAAGCAAAGTGCCCCAGTTCCAGAACTGATTCTCTCCTTTACTTTCAATCTCATCTACCATTTCCCCACCCCAATTCTTCAAAACAAGACACTGAAAAGCAGAAAATAGAGTCCATTGATACAGTTCTGGTTGCTCACGGTTCTTTTTCCTAGAAGGGCAGTGAGACACCGTGGCTGAACTCAACCCCTTCGAACCAGACTCCACCGAGGGCTTACTCAAAGAACGCATGAGGCAGAGATGGAAGCACATTACGGAATTTCTCTTAATATCCCACATGTGAGCTTGTCCAAGACATTTTTTTTTACCCCCTGCTGAAAATTAAGTGTAACTCTGTTGGCCTCCAAAGATTCACTCAGACTCAGCTGAGAGGTTCTTACTGACTTTCCTAAGAGTCAAAGCCTTCAGAGATGCAGATCTGATGTTCCTAAGAATAAAAATGGACAAATAGAGAGACTGGCCTTATAAGGGGGAGCTGCAGAAGCCCTGCATGCAGAAAAAGCATTTATGTGTCTCAAATGAGTTTCTGGCAAGTAGAGTTTGTCTCAAGTGAGAGGGCAAGCTTAGAGCAGCATGTTCTTTGCTGAAAAACCAAGCTGTTCAGTTAGGGCACCTGGATATAGCAAATACAGCCAAATGCTATTCCCAAATTACCTGGGTTAATTATAGCCTACCAACATGGTCTTATATAGTTTTCTGTATCTTCCAATATTACAATTAAAGTTTATGAGAGAAATAAAGGTGATGAGAGGCTTAGACTCCTATTTCCCCTCACCCTCCTACTGCTTGAGCATTTTTTAGGTTCTTTGGTCCAAGGTCATTGTAAGGGGGAGGGTTTGCCTCAAGACCTCCAAACAAACGTCCTCCCTCTTGTCCGAAACAAGTCTCAGCTCATTCACACTGCTTGGGTTTGAGGTGGTTAAAGATCCTAGAACTGGTGGACAGATAGGAAGGCAATCTTTAAAAAAAAAAAAAAAAGAAAAAAAAAAAAAAGTTCCGGAAGCCCAAAGCATACCACTGAGAGAGTTCCTCAGCCAGGATGCACAATGGGGATGGAAACCTAATCACACCATGCACACAAGGAAGGAAAGGCAGAATAGACCCGTTTCCTTTAAACCTCTCCTCTTGTACCGGTAGCACCTGTCATAAGCAACCCATGACTTTCAGCACAATAAACATTAAATGGCCAAGGGTCAACCACGATCCACACGCGTTCCTAGTCTTCAAAACCACAGTCACCTAAAGATATGCTGCCCACACAGGCAGGCAGGCAGTCGCCTCTTCCTTCCGGTGCCACTCATACTTCCCTACAACTTCAGACCAGGACAAATTCCCGCATACCTTGTTTACCCCTCATGGTAAGAGTGGGCTATCAAACCGGTAACAAAGCATTTTACAAGGCAATTAGGAGAAATAAAGGAACCTGAATGCTATAGCATCAGACCTGTATCGAACAGTTCAAATTGTTTGGAAAGCCCAAAATAAATCATCATAAAATATTTGCCAGGTGTCCCTCTAAAATATGTGCTGGAGGTCTGCTACATCAACTTAATGAATGTGGAAATTTACAAAAGCCATTTAAGAAATACATCCACTGAAGGGCAGAGGAGGAGGAAATAATTTTTTTTTTTTTAACATAGAGCACAATGTGCTTTCATAGTCAAAATATTGGGGGGGGAAAGGATAAAGACTGATCCCCTTATTCCTCATATCCAACAGTATGATTTCAAATTTTGGTAAGCAAATGTCCAAGACCACCCAGTGAAAAATGACCTGAACCACACAACAGTTACTGTATTCAAGGCTGCCCAGAGACTTTGCTTGGGTCAGGACAAGGGCCTAAAGAGGAAGTTAGAGACTAGAGACACTGAGAATAAATCAGCAGCATCACTGGGAGTAAGATGGAGGCTTTAAACAGAAGGCAAGATGAGTACAGGAAGAAAATGGGAGCACTGCAAAAAAAAAAAAAAAAAAAAAAAAAAAGAAGAAGCTGGGATCACCTTGGTGGAGCCAGTGTAGAGGCCACAAAAGATACTGATGTAGCAAATGATGCTGGAAAATGTAGAGGGAAAGGCTGCTTGGAAAAGAGGTGATCTGGATGTTTAATAACATTCTCCAAAGACACAGCAGTAACCCCTCCTGGCTACCTGTGAGTCTATGCATTAGCTCGGACGTGTTCTAACATATCCCAAATCTCTCCATTCACTCTGTATTTCTTCATCATGGAAGACAGAGAGGGCCAGGGCTGGAGTCAAAGGAACAGGCTAAGAAGCTTTTCCTAAATCCCTGAAGTCTTACTGAATTTTCAAAAGTATCCCTGATATTAAGATAGGATGGTGGGGCCTTTCCACCTGACCAAAACTTACCACGTTCTGGGTTCTTAAATTCCTGGTACATTTCATTAGCTGGTGTAGGTTGCAGACCGGCATAAAAAAATCTATTTCCTTCCAAGCTCGAAGGGCCTGAAGTTTTCTTGTGAGAGGAACAAGGCCCAACCACATACACACCAGTGCTGCATACTTCTTTTTTCTCACTGGACTCTGCTCTTGGCCCAGATAGGTAGGGATCACCTGAGCAAGTCCACAGGCACCTGTACATGGGTCCACTCTTTGAGATGAGAAACGGCATTTCCAAAATGTACGTGTCCTGGTGAATAGGGTCTTTTACATTTATGTACTTTTTAAGTAAGGAAATACTTTAATGGCCTCTACTGGCGGGCAATTTAAATCCATACTCACTAACCAATCAGGGTTTTATGGTCAATTTGTTCAGACAATACTAAAAAAACCTTAATATGTTAGAGCAGATGGCCCCTAAATATTTCTCTTTTTACTTTTGTCTGAATGAGTTACCTGGGGATCTGAATATTACCAACCACATCTGGAAGCATGTGTGCAAGTGTGTGCATCTGTGTATGTGGGGTATAACCAGGAGGAGTCTCATTTTCCAAAGTATATCCCTATGCCAACTATACTCCAATAAGAAAAATTAAGTATATTCTTCATATGATATTTTGAAAAGAGGATAAGGGGAAGGAATAATGAAAAATGAAAGTAATTTGAGCTTTTAAAAGCGCATAATAAAAAAATAGGACTTAAAGTAAATTTAACATGCAAAATAATGGTGGACAGTACAGATTTCTAGCATCCTTTCATGGAATTGCTTGTGGAGAAGTCAGTCCTACTTTATTCTTACATATGCCGGTAGAGCCAGCACCTGCAGCATTATAACAAGTCTTTTAACAGCCTGGATCATGCAGGAGATGATCTAAGATCATGGCAGACTGCACAAGAATGTCCTAAAGACCAAAAAAAAAAAAAAAAAAAAAAAGGTGTCCTATTAAAAAACTACATAAGGTTTCTAACTTTGGGCTTTAGAAATCTACTTCTTATACTTCAGAAACTGATTTTAGTTTCCTCATCCTTTATGACTTTTTGGGGGGAAGGAAGGAAGCCTCTTCTTTGACTCTGAATCATGGGCACTGAATAGGCCTTCAGCTCTGCTGCCCATGCTGGGCAGAGACACCGAACCCCCTACTTCCTCTCAAAGCCTTCATCTGGTTGCCCTTGTATTTCCTTCATGGGAATCCTGGAGCACAAGAGAGATAGCGTTGACAGGTTTTGAAATGGTTCTGGTCCTTCGAGGTGCCAACATTTGAGATACACCAACAACACTGACATACAGTTGACCAACTGTTCTAGGGTCATTCTCGTATCCCTGAAAGGCTTGAACAGGGGGAAAAAAGAGAGAAACTGACCAGCTAGACGGCACAGCAACTCTAGCAGCACTCCTACTAAAACACAACAACCTCACAGATACCAATCAGCGATGGTACTGCTCACACCTAGATTTCAGTGAATATTTGACATGTCTGACCTTGGGTGGGGGGTGCTTTCGGGCTCAGTTTTGGGATCTGCCATTCCACTCTTCACTAATAATGCATTTCTTTCTCCTTATTAAGTTAGTGGATTCTGATGGGAGGTGCAGGGAGAATACTGGGCATATCATGCGTATTATTATAATATCACAAGGTATAACAGAAACCAAAAGGCAAAGTTTGTTTTCATCAAAACAGTTTTAGCTCAATTTCTTCTCGTACCATATCTCAGTTTTGTGATAGTTTCCCTTCACACTGGCAAAGATTCAGGCAGGGTCCCCTAATGGTAAAATTTAGAATTAAAAAAATATTTATTGATAATGTCTCTTTAAAAATGTTTGGTAACCCCAACTAATCATCCAAAATGCACACTGTAAACACAGCAACAGCAAAAGAGTAACAATTGAGTGTGAGTAAGCAGACAATGAACAGGTGACAGACTGAGCAAGAGTGCAGGAGGGAGCAACAAAGACCGAAAGACAGGTGCACAAGTGTGCTACAGAGAGTGACAATCTGAGTGAGTAAGTCATCACATTTGGACCACAGTGATTTCAGTGCAACCATTTAGG
Organism: Enhydra lutris kenyoni; assembly: GCF_002288905.1. Classification (NCBI taxonomy): domain Eukaryota; kingdom Metazoa; phylum Chordata; class Mammalia; order Carnivora; family Mustelidae; genus Enhydra; species Enhydra lutris. The sequence continues at coordinate 24,616,701 of NW_019154110.1, forward strand.
AAACCTCTGGGCCAAATACTTAAAACAGGAGGAGGAATGGATGAGCCTTCTTTGTGAGCATGCTCAGCATATGTTGGCATGGGAACAAGGAAGCACAGAAGCTCTGTAGTCATCTCATGATGGATGACTACCATTTATAAGATGCAAAGAAATTTTCTTTCTGGTCCCTGGATACAACATATATTGTTTTTCTATGCTTTCCTTGACCCTGGAGGACTGCAGTTGCTGTTCCAAAATCACCAAAGAAACCCCTTCACAAAATGAAGAAACTGCAGAAGCAGTAACACTGGGTTTGCTGGAATGCCCCCTTCCCTCCGCCTTGCCTATGATTTTCTTCTTGGCGTGTCCAACAGGAATGGTTAAGTTTCACCAATCCACTTGATAAAGCCAGCATGGGCTTCAGTCCCCTGGTCTCAGAACTAGAGTGGGTGGCGGTGAGGGTGGGTATGCATGTTATGTGCGGCTCTGGGGATCTGGACGCTGCCCTCGCTTTGTAACCCTTGCCAGAACACTGGGGTTGCTTCCACTGGAGACTCCACGGTAACTCTAGAAGTGTCATTAATACTCAGTTCACCAAGGCTGACCGCCTCCATTGTCATAGGATGATGCAGCATCTGCAGAATCGCTGTCTGCTGCCCCCTACTGATGGGGGTGGAGTGACAGGTGCGAAGTAGGCGTGGACTTTAATATTGGGCAAATGGGTCTGAAACAAGACAGAAACATTACTAAGAGAGAGGGCTTTGATAGAAAGAGCAACATTGCTTTTCAGAAAAAACAAAGGAGGTAAGTGAACATGAAAGCAAGGCAGAGGCTGAGTACCAGTCAGGATGTTGAGAGGCCTGGGTTCTGCTTTCTAGTATTCCAGGTTGTTCTAAATGACTAAACAGCTCCTGACTTTGGTATCTGCTTTTTAATAATAAAACTGGGGGTAAGACTTTATACTAATCTCTTAACCTGTCCCAAAGGGACTGCTAGTTGCATTTCCAAAGTTGAAAGAAACTGTACAAGCTTAAAATGATTTTTTCCATGTCACAGTGGACAACGTTTCTTCTGATATTTTCTTAAAAAGTCCATTATCCTCTTTTAACAATACACTGTTTTTACTACATAAACAGTTTCTGAGTTCCTGGCACACTCAAGGCACTGTGCTAGTTACATAAGGGAGTACAAAGATGGTCAACACAGAGGTCCTGCTCTTAGGGAACTTAACAGTCTAGACATAAATAGCTAAATTAAAATGGAAAAGTGCTAAGTGATGATTTGAGAACAGATAAAAAGTCTTGAGGACTCAGAGTTGGAAGAGATTCTGTAAGGAGGGCATCCATAGGAGAGGCTCTCGTTGGCCAGCGGCTCTCCTCTTTTGGTGTAGAAGGAATATGGCTGCAAGGCTTTCCCACAGCAGTTATGCTCTCAGTCCTCTAGGTCCAAAGGGAGAGGAAGAACTAAGACCAACTGGAACTCAAGATGAGGTCTGGTGCTCCTTTATGTACTCAGATGCCATATGGCCAACATGGATGTTTTCAGACACTGGTTGTAAGGGCCTAACTAAGCACAGTGCCTTTCCCACAGCAGGTGTGAAACAGATGTTCCAATAAATGTCTGTTGAGCTGAATAACCTAACATATAGATTCATTCATTCTTTTATAACCTCCTTGCTGGCAACCTGTCTTCTAGTCATTTCACTATGCATGGGTCTCTTTAGTATGGAGGATGGGGCTAAAAGAAAGCATTAAAAAACAAAAACAAAAAACCCCCCAAACCCCACCAAAACAAACAAAAAACCCTACTTAATCCATTTGTTGTCTTAAAAAAGAACCCCAGCAAAAGGGTCTGATGTGAAAGGAAATACAAATTAAATTCTTAAATTCCATTTAACTAAGTATTTTTCTTTATGTTATTTCTTTCTTTCCTGAATCTGGCATGCGTTTTTGACTCTGGGCATGTTATTAAGCCCTGGACATTACGGTAGAGACTCTGCTGGGAGAAGACCTACTTTCTTCCTCTCAGTGGGTATTTTCCCACTAAATTTCCATCTGGAACAACAGGTAAAAACTATCTACCCTTAGGTTTGCTCTCCATTTTTTTTCTCTTTGCTAAATGTCCAAGTCATAGAAATCTACGTCTAAAACAAAACCAAACACAAACAAAAAGGAAACGGAAGAGGGAAAAAAAGAAAGAAGGAAAGGTGCCGAGAGCATCAAAGCTGTAAAGTGTGTGGCCGTGTTTACCCTGAGTCTCTTGATCCCAGCCCGTGTGATCTGCTGGCAGTCATAGAGTTCTATCCGCTCGAGGCTGTGACAACTCTTCAAGTGCTCCAGGGAAGCATCTGTGATCAGTGGGCAGTTGTCCAGTTCAATCACCTCCAGCTGGTCATGGGCGCAGGCCCCATTCCCCAGGTGACGAATTCCATCGTCTGTGATCAGCTCACAGTGAGACAGACTCTGCAGCCAAATAGAGCAAGGAAGGACACTGGAACACCTCATGGTATTTTTCTAGCCACTGGCCTGTATACAGGCAGAAAGGAAACCTTCTGGGTTGGATTGTGATGTCTATGGAGCCATCACCAGATCTACGCGGTGAAGTAAGAAAGCAAACTAGAGTTGCTGGGGTTCTGCTTTTGACTATCAGTGACTGACGTTTCTGTGTGTGATTCTTTTTCAGGGAGGAAGCAGAGGGAGAGGGAGAGAGAGAATCTGAAGCAGGCTCCATGTCCAGCGTGGAGCCTGATGCGGGGCCCAATCTCACAACTCTGAGATCATAACCTGAGCCAAAATCGAGAGCTGGACGCTTAACCTACTAAGCCACCCAGAAGTCCTTCTGTGTGTGATTCTAAATATACTGTGTGAATTTATGCAAGGACTACGAAATAGTTCATGAACAAATCATGATATCCAAGCCCACATACAAATTTATACTTTTCTATAGGGATAAGAGGGGCTCAAGTGTTTTTTCTTTTTTTAAATACTTAAAAAAAATTGGTTTATTTGACAGAGATCACAAGTAGGCAGAGAGGCAGGAGAGTGGGGGGTGGGGAGGCTCCCGGCTGAGCAGAGAGCCCAATGTGGGGCTCGATCCCAGGACCCTGAGATCATGACCTGACCCGGAGGCAGAGGCTTAACCCACTGAGGCACCCAGGCGCCCCTCAAGTTTTTCTTGAACAAAACCTTCTGGAATTTGGACTAAATACTGAATACCTGGTACAGGGGAATGTCCAAGCAGTTAACTAACTGAAGATGATTCCTACACCTGTCAGGTGTGATCATCTCTTTATACAAATCCCTTTATCAATTTTCCTTAAATCCCTGGTTCCCCCACGTGAAACTCTGAACCCCCTTGTTCCAATTCTAATTAGTAACATACCATAAAATACATACAAAAAATGAGCCTGGACACAAAATAGTTAAGCAGAGTAGCAGAGAACACCCCTAGTAAAGCCTTGATTAGTTCTGTTCTCTAGGACCATTTAGTCTCAAGGTGAAGCAAATTGTATTTTGGGCTATCCTGTCTCCTGGATCGCTGAAATTTAAACATTATTCAGGCTGAAGTGTAATTCACGTGGCAGGGAGAAGTCATACCCTCCTTGTCACTTTTCAATCTCCAAGTACTGATAAATAATCCCTTGGTCCTCTGTAAGTTGGCAATTTGCAGAAATATGTTTTCCCAAAATGGTAGCCAGACACCAAGAAGAAAGTATGAGGTAGGTTTGATTAAATCCAATGAACACATAAAACTTTAAAAAGTCAAACTTACCAATACTTGAAGTCGAGGACAGTGTATAGAAAGTTGGATTAACGTGCTATCTGTTATCTGAAAGAAACACGTAAGTTTATTATAGGTATAATTCCAAAAAAGCTTCTTGACTATACCTCATTCTTTTTTTTTTTTTTTAAAGATTTTATTTATTTATTTGACATAGAGAAATCACAAGTAAGCAGAGAGGCAGGCAGAGAGAGAGGAGGAAGCAGGCTCCCTGCTGAGCAGAAAGCCCGATGTGGGGCTCGAACCCAGGACCTGGGATCATGACCTGAACCGAAGGCAGCGGCTTAACCCACTGAGCCACCCAGGCGCCCCGACTATACCTCATTCTTGAGTATAACTGTATTCTACACTGATATCCTGATATTAATAATAAAATAACAGATCTTAAGATTGAAAGCCCTTCAGCTACTTGAACCTGTTCTTTGAGAACCTATCTAGGCAGGCTTGAACACATCTAGTCATCTGGAGTCTTCCATCTTTGAACAGGTCTGTTGAAAATTCTCTTTTGTTTCTGAAATGAATGAAAATCTGTCCCCTTGTTACTTCTACCCACTGGACTTTGTTTTACCTCCTTAGAAAAGAATCAGGAGACGCTGCTCCATTAAAAAAAAAAAATTTTTTTAATGGGAAAATATCCTCAAATTATTAAGTATATTTGGCCTATATTTTATAAGCCATGATAGAACTCTGATAACCTGGGTGTCAGGTATTTTCCCAAAGACGACAAAAAAGGGGCTGCTGGAATCTGGGTTAACTATGAACATTCAAGAAGGAGGAACTCTTGAAGGAAGAACAGTCTTTTAGAGTTATCTTAGGCTGGAAAGTAAATCAGTGCTTCTTTTCAAATGTTCCTCCAACTCTGAAATGATGATGATGACCATAACACACAGCTTCACAGGGGCTAAGAAATGGTGGGGGATGGAAGGTTGGGGAGAGAAGGTGTGTGCACATCACTGAGAAGGAGTAACACTGAAGAGGAGGCGCTGCCCACTCAAGCATGTGCCAGAGATGGATGGATGTGACCAAGTTCTAGTTTAGTAAGAACAGTTGCTAAGGAGTGTCTGGATAACAAGTAATTTAGAAAAAACTGACCTCTATAGTTACTGGAAGTATCTTTATTGTTACCATTAAAAAGATTTACTAATCTATCTCCTTTTTAGGAGTCGCCCTTCAAAAATTTCTGAGGGGCGCCTGGGTGGCTCAGTGGGTTAAAGCCTCTGCCTTCGGCTCAGGTCATAATCCCGGGGTCCTGGGATCGAGCCCCACATCGGGCTTCTCTGCTCAGCGGGGAGCCTGCTTCTCCCTCTCTCTCTCTGCCTGCCTCTCTGCCTACTTGTGATCTCTGTCAAATAAATAAATAAAATCTTAAAAAAAAAATTCTCTCTGATCAACTAGTAATCTTAAAGCTCTTATAATTGGTAATAAAAGAAACAGTTGCTAAGGCAATATTTGGTCTGTCTGCCCAAAGGGCAGAGTTGGATCTCCAGGGCTAATATTATAAGGGGTCCAGAGTCTCACTGAACTAAAAAAAAGGTGGGGGCAGTGCTATACTGTTCATGTGATGGGGCTTTAATTATTTACTACTGTTATAACCCTGTATGTCTTAGGAAACACTTTAACATCTTTACGGCCTGAATGCTTGGACCTACTTTCTTTCCACTGGCAACCTTACTGATGGCATATATTTTCCTAGTTCCTTACCTTGCATGCCACGAGTACTTCTGCCTGGATACCTGGAGGACACCTCAATAAATGAAGAATCAGCACTGCCACCAGGCACTACACTACATTGGGACAGGGAGCTGAATGTTTCAATGTGTATGTATTATGTAAGTTTTTTTTTTTTTTCTTTTTTGCCAGTCTCTATCATACTGTATCTCTCTATTTTTTTTAAGAATTTGTTTATTTTAGGGGGAGATGAGGGGAGCAGGTGAGGGAGAGAATCTCAAGCAGACTCCTCATTGAGCTTGAACCCCAGAGTCCGCAAGCTGAAACAAAGAGACTCCTAACCAACTGAGCCACCCAGGCGCCCCTATGATAATGTATTATTTTTAAACTTTTTTTTTTTAAGATTTTATTTATTTATTTGACAGAGATCACAAGCAGGCAGAGAGGCAGGCAGAGAGACAGAAAGGGGGAAGCAGGCCTTCCACTGAGCAGAGAGCCCGATGCGGGGCTCAATCCCAGAACCCTGAGATCATGACCTGAGCCAAAGGCAGAGGCTTAATCCACTGAGCCAGCCAGGCACCCCAATGTATTTTTTTTTTTTTTTAAAGATTTTATTTACTTATTTTACAGAAAGAGAGAGATCACAAGTAGGCAGAGAGGCAGGCAGAGAGAGAGGGGGAAGAAGGCTCCCTGCTGAGCAGAGAGCCTGATGCAGGGCTCGATTCCAGGATCCTGAGATCATGACCTGAGGGGAAGGCAGAGGCTTAACCCACTGAGCCACCCAGCTGCCCCGATAATGTATTTCAGAGTAGAAATCTATACTCTTACCTGAACACACTCTTCCAGGTCCATTTTTTCAAGCTCATGGCAATTCTACAGAATACAAAACCAAACATTATAGCACCAAGATTTAAAACATGGGAAAATTTAAAGCCAGAACACTAAGAAGCAGTATTTAAATACATGGACAAAATCTTAAGTTTCAGAGCTGGTGTCATTCTAATGTCACTTTCTGCCTTCATTAATCACACATTTTAAAAGGCCTTGATCACAGTGGAAATTTCTCAATTACGTATTTAATATCTTTTAAGTCCAAGGGAATAAATTTTCTGCACATTAATACCAAGGTAATACAGAATCCTTCCAACCATAAATAATGAAAATTATCTCTTTGAAAGAATGGAAGGTAAATTGTGTGTCCTCACTGAGTTATGCCACGTGCTGCCCCCTACCCATTAGTCTTCTATCAGTCTGCCTGAAAGCAAATGTCCCTCCCCAGAGTCCATATATGCTAAAGACAGTATAATTTTGAATACTATTATTATACAGTGATTTATAAAACTATTCCAAGTATTTATTCTGGAGAACACAAAAAAATCTCTTAAACGATCTCCATTTAAAATCAGGTCTAGGGGCACCTGGGTGGCTCAGTGGGTTAAAGCCTCTGCCTTCGGCTCAGGTCATGATCTCAGGGTCCTGGGATCAAGCCCCGCGTCGGGCTCTCTGCTCAGTAGGGAGCCTGCTTCCCTTCCTCTCTCTCTGCCTGCCTCTCTGCCTACTTGTAATCTCTGTCTGTCAAATGAATAAATAAAATCTTTAAAAAAAAAATAAAAAAAAAATAAAATCAGGTCTATATGTTTCTTTCAATGTTACTCTCACCCACCAGTCACATACCAAATAACCAAGAAAGCTTTTCCACGATGCACTAGGAAGGCCCTGCCTAGCTTACCATCTAAGGAAAAGTGGCAAATCAAGTTTCAAGAAGGAACATCATGGTCTCCAAGACACGTCTGTATTTCCAGAGCAGTTCACGTTCTTTAGGCCTGTGGCTGCAGCATGAGAAGGCTCAGGCACACCAGCCAGAGAAGTGCCCTCACACTCCACACCCTCCTCCACTTTGCTGCCATTCCATGTTTCCCTTGTTGCTCACTCTTGTGAAATAAAAAAAAAATTTATTTTGTAAAGAACCTGGAGAAAATAACTTACCCTGGCCAGAGTGGTAAAGCCTACATCTGTTAATTGAGAACACCTCGCCACTTCTAATATTCTGTTGAAAAAACAAAACAAAACAAAAACAAAGTGAAAGTCAAGCCCTTGTTTTCTGAAAACTGGGTTTATTAAAACAGCAAGAATTTAAGAAAACAACCTCCTATTCCCTAAACACTGCATGATAGAGTGATATTAACAGCTAAGCAAGTCTGTATACAGATCTTGCCATTCATTTTCATGGAGTCATCATAAAGTGGTCCTGTAAATACCACATTTCAGAGTGATGCAATCAGAAGAATATAATAGAAGCTTGTAGTTAATGCCAAAATGCATTTAAAAGCCTTCTTGATGGCATACTGCTTACCCCCAGAGGGCAGCCTGCTCCTAGAAAACAAAGGAAATGGAGATAAATATTCTGCTTCAATTAATCTGTTACTCAAGTAAATTATTCTCTTTCCCATTTTACATGTAGGTTCACTCAAATTTAAATAGCTTTTAAAAATACTATGAAGGGACTGGTTAATTACAGGCCTGTCCCATGTATGAAATTCCACATTTATGAAAAAAATGCCCTTAAGCTTCCTGCCTCTTCCCACAGGCTCCCAGGGAGGCCCAGCGCAGAGTGGGGCTGAGCTGGCAGCCAGTCTCCTACTCAGGAACTGCTGAACACCAACAGAAATACTAACCACGGGACCTGGGAATCAAAAGTAGCTCTCTTCTGTGAAGAGTCTGGTGGTGTCTGCATGATATTACCAAATAACATATCTTCATGTTTGCTTACGAATTACTTACTACATGAGTTGAAACAAACAAAGCTATAATAGAAGAAATCATTATCAACTAGCAATGAGAAATGAATATCTAAGGGGAAAGCAGGATCTGACTGAACCTAACTTTTGATTCTGATATTTGAGAGCCTTTCTGTCCGAACAATAAAATAAACTGTGAAGGAGTAAGAAGCTGAACACTCCTTGCTTTAAAAGAGAAAAAGGTCATGTGTAATATTTTTAAGGAGGAGTCTTGCTGCCTCCTTAGCCCCAGGCCTCTGATAGTATTAATTTTGACCAAGTCTATGATATATCAAGGAATTCTGATAATCTAGGCAACTTTTCTTTTAACAATTATGGTTAGGCCTCTGGCCAGGTGATAACAAAAAGCTTTAATAAAGTTACATGGGTTTATAGTGATTATTATATGTGGTTTCCTGGGTTCTGGACCAGACTGCCTGAATTTGAACCCTTGCACCTGAACTCACTAGCTGTGAGACCTTGAACAGGTTACCTGACCTCTCTCTGTGCTTCAGTTTTCTCATCTGTAATATGGAGATAATAACAGTGCTTATATGCTATTATGGGGATTGAATGAATTAATATTTGCAAATCACTTAAAACAAGGGTTAACATATCTAGCATATAAGTACAATAAAGTTGTTTTAAGAACAAAAAAGGCATATGGGGATCATCCTTATTTATTACAAAACAACATGCTGTGTGCTTTTACAGAACCAATATGGGTTTGAAAGCATGTGCATGCTAACACTGCATTCTTAGTAAATATTCAGCCAATGCTTCTTTAGGCAAAAAGGAGGAACCACAGAGAAATCAGGCTTTCTCTAAAAGACCATGAACACAAAGGAAGTATTCCTGCAGGGCTGTTTTTTTTTTTTTAAATACTTAATGCTAAGTAGCTGGCATCATTACCACAAGGTAAATAACCACAGGGTAGGCCTTTAAAAACTTTCTTCCGAAAGGAATTATATGAAGTATTAATAAGAGAAAATGCCTTTACTTCATTTCTGAAGTAGAAATAAAATGTGAATTTTTTTTTCCTAGTATGGATAGCAAGAAGTAGGAAACAGGGAACATTACCCCTTGGTTTAAGCCAATTATACACATAATCAAGTGAGGTACAAAGCAAGCAGGTTAGCACCTAAAAGGCAGTAACCTTGTAGTGTCTACCTTAAAAATCTCAAAGTTCCGAGCAATAAATTCGTGTGAAGAAGGCCTTTGTTCCTTTCCCCTGATTTTTTGAGCTAAACAAGAAATGTTTACCTAAGCCGTGGGCAGTTCTGACCTAGAGCATTCAGGATGGCATCTGTGATGTTGGAGCAGCCGGAGGCACAGAGGGACTGTAACTTATGGCACCCTCTGCATATAGTAATGAGACCTTCATCTGTGATTTGCTAAAAAATAAAAGCAAACCCCCCCAAAGGTATTAGTAACTCAGCAGAAAAAAAGAAGGAAAAAACATTACCTCTGAAAATAAGCACCAAAAAGAAATAAACCAATTTAATATTAATCAGGTAGCAAACCTAAAAGAAAATGAACACACTTTGTTTCTCCTTTTCAGTTCCTTTTGATTTAATGTGCTCATTTCTTTCTTTCTTTTTTTTTTTTTTTCCTTTAAGTAGGCTCAATACCCAACATGGGGCTTGAACTCACGACACTGAGATCAGAATCACATGATTGAGCCAGGCACCTCTGTGCTCATTTCTGGTGTAAACGGAAGAAGCTATAATGGGATTCTTTTAATGTAATGGGACTGCGAACAGCATGAGGTGCATCATGGGTTAGATTCAATTAAATTATTTTAAAACCCAGAAAATAGATAAGAATGGCAGTATAAACTTATTTGCAAGTTCCAAATTGACACTGACATTAAGTTAATGAAAAAATAAAACAACCTGTGGATGACAGTTTCAACTTCATATCAACCACAGATCTATTTCTTTCTTTTTTTTCCCCATTTAGTTCTTTATTTTAATTGTAATAGTGTAAAAAAATATTAATTTATGGAGATAAACTGCTGTATCCAACTCAAACATAATTTTATATGTTTTAAATTATTCTAAAATTTGAAAAGGACACACCAAAATGTTACGCTAAAAAAAAAAAGCCATGTATAAACATCTTAACATGTTGGATGTGATTAGCAATTCAATTTGTCCTGCTAGATTCACAAATTTTGTGTAAGCCTCAGAATAAAGCTCCCTGTCATCTCTGTTCAATCAGTGTCCTCAGGTTGCCAGGACAATTAGAAAAAAAATATCGAGCTTTAAATATTCACTGCTTTAAAAAAAAAATTCACTGCTTAAATCAGTATATTCTCAATATTGTATAACTAAAGCAAGATACAGATAAAGAAGTTGATGCTAAGGCAGATACAAGATGTATTGTGAGGATAAATTAATGAGGATCAACACATGTGGAAGTAACTAAAAAGATGCCATGCAAGTGTGATGTACAGTTATAACTAAATGAGGATAATTGAAATGTAAAGGGGAAGCAGCAATCAATGAACATGCATATGTACCAGGTCAATGAGAATTTGTGTCACATAAGATCAGGAAAGTATATTGTAGGACTGTGCTGCCTCCCCCCGCCCTTTTTTTTTTTTAAAGATTTTATTTATTTATTTGACACACAGAGAGACAGCGAGAGAGGAGACACAAGCAGAGGGAGTGGCAGGCAGAGGGAGAAGCAGGCTCCCCACTGAGCAGGGAGCCCAATGTGGGGCTCGATCCCAGGACCCTGGATCACGACCTGAGCCGAAGGCAACTGCTTAACCGACTGAGCCACCCAGGTGCCCCTGCCTTTTGCTTCTTAATGTTTTCAAGTCTTTAAGGGATTACTGATGAGAAAGGAAGATGAGAAAAGTCATATATAACAATTCTTCAAAAAAAATAATAAAATTTACTAAACTTCTATGTTTTCAACTTAGTCAAGAAAAAGAATGGAATGAGAATGTACTTTGGTCACGTCAACAGTTTTGGTCAGAAACGTGAAGTCTTAGGAATGAGAATCATTGCATCACATCCTACAGAAGGAATGACTTATGCCTTAAGATCTGGGTGAAGGGAAAGAGTAAAATAAACAGATGATAGAGCTGGTTCTTTGTGCTCACCGGCTGGGGTTTCTGTCTGCTGGAAGGGCCAAGGAAATGAAACTAAAACAGCAAACAGTAGGTATGGTATATATGTGTACGTAACATATATCCACACAAATACATACAGAGCATATCTGTGTGTATATACACATTCGTAAGATCCAAAGATGCCGGAGAACAGTTTTTTCCTGTCACTATAAGATGATGATTTCATGCTTATAGCAGTTGTGTAAGCTCTTCCTGTCAGGCCAGATATTTCAGTTTCATAAATGAGATCGGGCAAATTCTGAGAGTTAGCAACTATGGCAATCAGAATTAAAAGGAAGCGGTGGTCAGACTTAAAAGGCGTATCATTCCTTTAACTCAGTCTTTAGGAGCCTCCTAAGCAGATCATTATCAGCATCATCCCTTAAGGGCTGGAAGGGGGGTTGCTTCAATTGCACAAAACATGGCCCTATATGTGTCACCTTTCAACAACCACTACGGTCTCAAGTTTCAGGTGATTATACAAGAACAGGAGGGGATAATGAGCAGAAGTTTTAGCAAAAACAAGGCAAACCCTCATCAAGTCTTTTCATTGCCATGAGAGGCTTTCACTCCAAGGCAACACATATTTGTAATTTTCAAGGCAAGAGAGAAAAGATAAAAGTGTATTGTTGATGTTCTAGGACCCTGAATAGTTCTAGCAAATTGAGCAAAATGCAGGGGTTTGGGGATACACACAAAAGAGGTGACAGTCTAAAAAAGCTGAATGTGAATTACAATACCACTTGGCAATACTTGAGTACATTTTGCTTGTCATCTGTTTAGATCAGTGGTTCCCAATAGTTATGACTCACTGATAGATCTTCATTGGCATAACTGCAATTAATTAACCAAAAAAATATTCTAAGTACTAAAGTCTGTGAATAATTCACTTCTAAAAGTAGAAAAGGGGTGGAGTTCTAGTTAGCTTATTTGGAAATCTGCATGGGCAATATCTTCTATATTGTCTATGTCAAAACCCTTAGGAGTGAGTGTCCTTAAACACGCCAAGAATCGTATCTGTGTGACTCCTGTGTCCCCAGGGCTGAGGTGGAAAAACCACTGGTCTTGATGATGGAAGCTTGTACAATAATATTATTGCAATGAACTACTAATACAAAAGAATTGTGGGAGGGACGGCTTACTAAGCAAGTCTGCAGGTTCAAGGTTACCAGTTCAGGACAGTGTGCACCTATGTACTTCAGAGCTTCATCTTCTAGCTAGAAAAATTAAAAAGACAGAAAAAAAAAGATTACTAACACTGTTTCAAGAGATAAAGATATAGGAGTATACACATTTCGTCAACACATGCTAAATAAAGCCAACCAAGCTTCAAAGGAACAATGAACCAGAAACAATGACCCATGATCAAATAAAGGCATAATTCATGTCATTAGTATGGTTATCAGTATTTTTCATCAGTTCCAACCACGTCAAATTCACATGATCACCAAATCAAGGAAAAGATAAAATAAACACTGCTTAATGTTTATGGATTCCTCTTCTGATAAATTAAGTATGCCTCACAGCATTTTGCTCAGGGATTATGAAGCTAAAATTATTTTCACACTTCTGTACTTCCTATATAAAAAGTTTTTTTTAAAAACAAACTTTTGGGAGCAGAAGCTGAGAAAGGAATCCGGTTTATCTGCTGCTGGAAGATGAGTGCCACGCATACAGTGCTGAGAACAGATGGCAAGTAATTGATTATAATGGTGCATTCCAATCAATATTTTTCAGGATTCCATAAATAACCAGAAGCTCAAGCTGTTGTTTTAAGGCAGTCTTACTTCCAAAGCTCTGTTTCAAACAATGGAACTCCTCCCATCACAGTGAAGGAATAAGGGCACTTTTAACAGAAACCAAGGCATGGTTTCAGTAACCATTAATAAAATAATGTCACAAGAGCCTAGGCCTACTTTGTCAGTCACTTCTAAACTCACTTCTGATTATTTCCTTCGAGACACTGCCATGTCAATTCTTTTTTTCTTTTTAATCACCGTAAAATACAAAGATAGTAAAATTTTTAATAGCAAAATATGTTGGGATTTGTAATGTGACTGGCAGGAAGTAAACACCAACACTATAAAATGTAGGTTCTGTATACTTGGCACATTTAACCTGGTAGTTAAACAACTAGTGAAAACTGCTAACTAAGACTGCCTTCCTTGCCTCTCCAGTTCAAGGTCTCAGGCAGTGATGACATGTCTGTTTTCTTCAAGTTTTCTTCTCGGATTAAATTGTGTAAGATGCTTCCTGCCTATGGTGCATGCTCAGTGTGATCCTCTCTCCCCATCTTGCCTCCCCTCAAAAATTTTATCTTTGGTCAGATGTTAATTCTTTTCATATATATGTATTTTTTAACTCTAAGGAAGACACTTTAATTTTTGGTAAGCATGTATCCTTGGTCATTAATATACAACTACATATTCCTCCAGCCAACATTTTTGGGCTGCCTACAAAGTTCACGGTTCTTCTAAAATTCACAAGCACTACATGGAGTATTACCTGTGTGCAGCCTTTTAAGAATAAGGCCTTGAGACCCCCACAGCCTCTCACTAGTGCTTGGATGCCATCCTTGGTTACTTGGTCACACCAGGAAATGTTTAATTGCTCCAACAGTGGACATCCCTCACTTAGGACAAAACAAAATGAAACAAATAGATGACTAAATCCAATTCCAAAGGCATCAAAGTCTCATTTTATTGGCTATTTAGTCAGGGAATGGCTACAGCCCCATGCTTTCCCACAAGAATACACTCATTTACTTAACATAGATTTAGAATACAGGCAATCTCACAACAAAAACAAAGCCTAGTTATCAATGTTGGTTGAGTTCATGTGGGATATCCTGAGGAGAGCTATCTCAAATCCAGCTAAACTAATAAGCACAGAGCACAGTACTGTTTTTCAGATATATTAGACTGTTATGGAGGTTTATGCTTTTCAAATATATTCTTTTTGCACTTATCACATGTTTAAAAGGTCTCTGAAATGGAAATGGAAACTAAGTGACCTGTTCAAGTTAACAGCGTAATTAGTGAAGGGTTTAGATTTAGATTCTTTATCAAATAATTCTTTTACTTATCAAAGTAATAATGAAGAGGTTTAAATTCTTATTTAAAAAATTACAAAGAATCTATACATTTTCCTTATCTGTGAAGTCTCCTCAGTACAGTCTCCATAGGCTAAAATTAAGCTATACTGTGTTTGATCTCTGTCTTCTATCAAATATCCATTTTATCTTTGATTTCACATTTGAACTATGCAAGAATCCCAAGCTCTATGATATTCTTTGGACAATATTGCTCTAATTGTTTTATAAAATGAAGGCAGGGGATCTTGGTTCAAGTCCATTCTTCAACATTAACAGTGTGACTTCAGACAAGTCACTTTAGGAAACCTGACTGAACTTCTCTTAATCCAAGATCAGCCATAGCCTATGCTCTTCCCAAATGGAAGCACTCACTTCTGTAATAGCACTTATCACACCGCACTATGCCACTAAAGGGCAGCAACAACAATACCTTGTTTAGTGAGGTTGAATCATATTCAAAAATGTTTTGGATTTTCTTATCTATAAGTGTCTGTCCTATCTGCCTCAGATGGTTTTCAAATAAATGAAATCATTTATGTGAAAATATTTTATAAACCATAAATGCTGTTATCTTATCCTGTTTATTATCTCACCTGGCAAATGACCTTAGATACATATGTACTCAGTATTCATAAGGAAGGTCTAGAAGCCATTTTTAGATTACTTATACTCAACTAAATCTATGTTTCTTCTTTTAATAGCTTAATTTTTACTATTTATGAACATAACCAATACATGGGACCACAATTACCTGTAAGAGACTGATAAAAAAGTAAAGATACAAAGAGAATGGGCATTTCACCCTCCTTTTAAGGTATACCTTCTGTGATGTATTTTTAAAAAATAGGTTAATATTAAAACAAAACGTACTGAGTGCTTACTATATGCCAGAAACTCTCCTAAGTACTTTATAAACACTAGGTTGAACAAATGAAGCTGTCATCTTTATACCATAAAAGCTGTTAAATACTGCCAACTTTGTATGGTTTCGTCTAATATTATCGAACAGTGATAATACTGTTTAATCCTAAGAACAGAACTATGAGATGACAAGGAAAAGCTCACAAGGGTTATATTTGTTCAAGGTACCTGGCTAATCAATCACCTGACTCCGGAGCGCTGCTTTGATCACTAAGCTACAATATGTGGCGGTTTCAGTGGGGCAACCAAGTGGGGGCAACCAAGCCTTCAGAGAAATCTAATTATTCGCCTATACGCTATACCAGTCTGTTCAGAAATCCTAGTTATCCCTAGGCATTTCACCTGAATGTGTCCTGTAATTTGGGCAAGTGATCTATTCTGAACTATAGTACATATCCATAAAACACAGTTTCCTTCGATTCTAACTTTATTTCAGTTATTTGAAATTTTTAAAAAACTCAGTATTTGTTCTGATTATTGGATACTCTTGTTATAAGACATTTACCTCAGAGCTTTAAGAGACATGTTTGTGATTGATGTACAGGAAGCCAAGTCAAGGTGCCTGAGTTTGGAACAGAACTTGCTAAGGCTAGTACATGTACTGAAAAAAAATGGAAAAAGGAGAAAATAATGAATAAACAAATAGGGACACATCTTTAGTAAATCATATATGATTCTCATTAAACACATGTGTATACATAAGAACAGTAAAATTTCCATACCCCAAATAAAAGCAGTTACAAATCCTGGGACCTTTCACACTGAGGAAGAGGCAGGTGCCATTCACAAAGAAGAAAGGCTGTGCTGTGTATGACAATTAGCATGAGGGGATGATGATGCTTCGTTCTCGTTTGGAAATGTTTAACAGCAAACTACCTATGTGCTCACAGGAGACCTCTATGCATTTTGCAAATACAGAAATACCAGAAAGCTAGCTTAGAACTTGCTAGCAAGTGGTGCAACATGAAGACTGAAAACTGTCTCTGCTCTTTCATTTAAATCTCTACTCAAGATAACCTTTTGCATGGCAGTAATGAAATGGTTGGATTTTTGCAAGGTACATTGAAGATGGACTGGTATCGGGCTTGAACAAGTTAGTTTATGTAACAGCACTACCTACTTGTCCTTAGGACTTTTTTAAAAAAAGATTTATTTAAATTTATTTTTGAGAGAGCAAGTGAGCAAGTGTGAGTAAGGAGAGGGGCACAAGGAGAGGGAGAGAGAGAATCCTTAAGCAGACTCGGCAAGCGCAGAGCCCAACATGGGGATCTACCCAGGACCCTGAGATCATGACCTCAGCTGAAATCAAGAGGTAACCAATTAACCAACAAAGCCTGCCAGGTGCCCCTCCTTTTTTTTTTTTTTTTTAAATAGTAATCTTGGGGCGCTCAGTCGTAATCTGGGTGGCTCAGTCATTAAGTGTCTGCCTTCAGCTTAGGTCAGGATCCCAGGGTCCTGGGATTGGGCCCTGCATCAGGTTCCCTGCTCAGCGGGAAGCCTGCTTCTCCCCCTCCCACTCCCCCTGCTTGTGTTCCCTCTCTCACTGTGTCTCTCTGTCAAATGAATAAATAAAATCTTAAAAAAAAAAATTAATCTCTATCCCCAATGTGGGGCTTAAACTCATGATTCTGAAATCAAGAGTCACTTGCTTCACCAACTGACCAGCCAGGTACCGTTTTATGAATTTCTCAAAGGCTCTTTTTTTTTTTTAAAGATTTATTTATTTGTCAAAAAGAGAGAGAGAGAGCACAAGCCAGCAGAGGCAGAGAGAGAAGCAGGCTCTCCAATGAGAAAGGAGCCCTATTTGGGACTCGATCCCAGAACCCTGGGATCATGACCTGAGCTGAAGGCAGCCACTTAACCAATTGAGCCACCCAGGTGTCTCTTAAAGGCTCTTTTTATAAAGATTTTATTTATTTCAGAGAGAGAGAGAGAGAGATTAAGTTGTGAGCAGAGGAAGAGGAAGAGGGAGAAGCAGACTCTCCACTGAGCAGGGGGCAGGGGGGGCTCGGTTCCAGGACCCTGAAATCACGACCTGAGCTGAGGGCAGACACTTAAACCCCCTGAGCCACTCAGACACCCATAAAGGCTCTTTCTCCGCAATGGGCAAGTTCTCATTTAATTTTTTTAACTTCATTATGATGGAAAATTTCAAATATACACAAGAGTGAGAAATAGAAAATATACCTGTACCATCACTGAGCTTTGGCATTTATTAGTATTTGACTATTTCTACTTCATCTATTTCCCTCTGCTGTTTGTTCCAGTATTTATTTTTTTTTAAAGATTTTATTTATTTGTCAGAGAGAGAGAGCACAAGCAGGGGGAGCACCAGGCAGAGGGAGAAACAGGCTCCCTGCTGAACAAGGAGCCCAATGGGGGACTCGATCCCAGGACCCTGGGATCATGACCCTAGCCAAGGGCAGATGCTTAACCAAATGACCCACCAGGCGTCCCTGTTCCAGTATTTTATTTTATTTCTTAAGATTTTATTTATTTATTTGACAGAGAGAGATCCCAAGTAGGCAGAGAGGCAGGCAGAGAGAAAGGGGGAAGCAGGCTCCCACTGAGCAGAGAGCCCGACGCAGGGCTCAATCCCAGGACCCTGAGATCACGACCAGAGCCGAAGGCAGAGGCCCAACCCTTTGAGCCAACCAGGCACCCTGTTCCAGTATTTGAAAGCAAACCCACACATATTATTTCACCTATAATTATTTCAGGATATATTTCTAATAGATAAGGATTTTAATTCCTTAATATCTGATAACCCATCTGTGTTAAAGTTTCCCCAACTGTCTTATAAATGCCTTCGTCAAGTTGATTTGTTCAAACAGGATCCAAACAGCAGCCATACATTCTATTTGGCTGATATGTGTCTTAGGTCTTTGTGTAGACCTATGTTCCCATTTCTTCTGGGTGGATGCCTAGGATTAGCACTGCCAGCTCCTACACTGTGTTTATGTTTGACTTTTTAAGAAATTACCAAACGGTTTTCCAAAGTGGCTATGCTCTTTTACATTCCCACCAGCATGCATGAAGGTCTCAGTTTCTCTACATCCTTGCTAACATTTGCACTTTTTCATTATAGCCATGTTAGTGGGTATGGATTGTAATCCTACTGTGATTTTATTCTGCAATTCTAAAATGAACACTCTTACTTGTACTTATTAGCCATTCATCTCTTTCCTTGGTGAAATGTCTAAGTGTTTAGCTCCCAGTTTCTTTTAAAAAAAGATTTTATTTATTTGACAGAGACACAGCAGGAGAGGGAACACAAGCAGGGGGAGTAGGAGAGGGAGAAGCAGGCTTTCCGCTGAGCAGGGAGCCTGATGTGATGCAGGACTCAATCCCAGGGCCCATGACCTGAGCTAAAGAGAGATGCTTAACCAACTGAGCCACCCAGGTGCCCTATGTTTAGCTCAATTTTTAACTGGATTATTTTATTAATCGTAAGGGTTCTCTATACTTTTTTTTTTAAAAGATTTTATTTATTTATTTGACAGAGATCACAAGTAGGCAGAGAGACAGGCAGAGAGAGAGAGGCGGGGGAAACAGGCTCCCTGCTGAGCAGAGAGCCTGATTCGGGGCTCGATCCCAGGACCCTGAGATCATGACCTGAGTTGAAGGCAGAGGCTTGCTTAACCCACTGAGCCACCCAGGCGCCCCATACACTCTTAATACATGTCTAATTTCCTTCAGTAATGTTCTGTCATTTTCAGATACTTCTTATAGAATTATGTCATCTGAGAATATAGACAGTTTTACTTCTTTCATGTTGGTATGCCCTTTTTTTTTTTTTTTTTTTTTTGGCTTATTTCATTTGGCTAGACTTTCCAACAGAATGTTGACAGAAATGGTGACATTTAACATCCTCACCTTGCTCCTGATCCTAGGGTAAGGATTCAGTCTTTCGTCTGTAAGTATGATGTTAGCAGTAGGGTTTTTTTTTTTAATTTTTAAAAAGATTTTTATTTATTTATTTGACAGAGAGAGAGAGATCACAAGTAGGCAGAGAGGCAGGCAGAGAGAGAGGGGGAAGCAGGCTCCCTGCTGAGCAGATAGCCTGATGCGGGGCTCGATCCCAGGACCCTGAGATCATGACGTGAGCCGAAGGAAAAGGCTTAACCCACTGAGCCACCCAAGCACCCCAGCAGTAGGTTTTTCATAGATGCTTTTTGATAAGATTGAGTGAACTCCTTTCTATTTCTAGTTTGTTGAGGATCTGTTTTATTATGAATGTGTGTTAGATTTTGTCACGTGTTTTTTCTGTATCTGATGATCTACTATTACTTAACAAATTACCCCAAAACTGAGCAGCTTATAACAATAAACATTTACTATCGCACAGTTTTTGTGGGACAACAATACAGGCACAGGCAACTTTAGCAGGGTGCCTGACTCAGGATCCTTCACAAGGCTGTACCGGTCACCGGTCATAGCTGCATTGATCTCAAAGGTTAAATGGGTACGAACTCCCTTCCAAGCTTATTTAGGTGCCTGTTGGCAGACCTCAGAGGATCCAATTCCAAGCTCGCTCACTTGGTTTTTGGTAGGTTCCAGGTTCTTGCTGGCTGCTGGCCAGACCTCAGTTCCTTGCCACGTGGACCTCTCCACAGAGTTACTCCCAACAGGGCAGCTTGTGTGTCCCCCCCCCCCCCCCGCCCTGAGCCAGAGCCCTGAGGGAAAGCAGAGCAAGAGAGAATCACAGTCTCTTGGTAACCTAATCTTCAGTGTGACATCCAATCTCTTTTGCAGTATTCTATTGTTAGAAATGAGTCACTAAGTCCAGTCCACGTTCAAGGGAAAAAGATTACACAAGGGTGTGAGTACTAGGAGGCAGGGGTTACTTGGGGGTCATTTTAGAGGCCACCAATCACACTGAAATGATCATGTGGTTTTTGTCCTTTATTCCAGGGAACAATAAATCTCACCAGCTGTCTATTTTCATATGGCTCACAGGTCCGGAATGGTTTTGGGTGTTTTTAAATGGTTGAAAAAAAATTTTTTTAAAATATATCTTGCACATGTGAAAATCATATGAAATTCAAATTTCACTGCCCAGAAATAAAGTTTTATTGGAGCACAGTTATGCCTATTTGTTTATATAGAGGCTATGGCTGCCTTTGGAAAACACTGGCAGGGTTGAGGAATTGTGACAGGTAACTAACTGTACGGCCAACGAAGCCCTAAAAATATTTACTTATCTGGCCCTGTACAGAAAAAGTCTGCTGACTTCTACTTTATTCTACTAATTATTATGAGATATTATATTAACTGATTTTCATATATTAAGCCACACTTGTATTTCTGGGCTAAATCTCACTTGATTATGATCCAAAATCCTTTTATAAGTTGCTGGATTCAGTTTGCTAACACTCTGTCAAGTATTTCCACAGCTGTTTCTGAGGGATCACAGTCAGTAGATCACCTTTTTTTTTTTTTTTAAACATTTTATTTATTTATTTGAGAGAAGAGAGAGACAGTGAGAGAGAGCATGAGCGAGGAGAAGGTCAGAGGGAGAAGCAGACTCCCCGTGGAGCTGGGAGCCCGATGCGGGACTCGATCCCGGGACTCCAGGATCATGACCTGAGCTGAAGGCAGTTGGTTAAGCGACTGCCTTCAGCTCAGGTC